>NC_091824.1:119500134-119670134 GCF_038994185.2 Dermacentor albipictus | reverse complement strand
GTGCCCCCGCGCCGTGGCGGCTAGGACGACCGATCTATCTATCTATCTATCTATCTATCTATCTATCTATCTATCTATCTATCTATCTATCTATCTATCTATCTATCTATCTATCTATCTATCTATCTATCTATCTATCTATCTATCTATCTATCTATCTATCTATCTATGTTTGTCTTGCTTTTTTTTTCCCTCTTTCCTGATCGACGGTCGCCATCTTGCACATAGCCACTTGTGGATTAATGAGGCCTCCTGGAAGCTTTTTACTGTATTTGCCCTCATTCGGTACCTGAACGAGAATAATATAGCGTAAATCGGTTCAATCCCAATTCAAATCGCTACGCCGGTGTACCCGTTCGCCGGTGTACCCGTTATTGCCGCAAGGTCAACATACCGGCGCGCGCCGAGTTCCGACAAGAGTGGAAGCACATCGAAGGAGCACTCATGTTGCGCACGTTTTCCATTTTTGATGCCCAACTTCAGGTAAATGAGCAATGCAGTCAATAGATAGATAGATAGATAGATAGATAGATAGATAGATAGATAGATAGATAGATAGATAGATAGATAGATAGATAGATAGATAGATAGATAGATAGATAGATAGATTCATTAATCTGCGGTGCTTCTCAGGCGATGCGATGTTCGCCCTGTCTGTGTCTCCGTGCGAACGAAATAAGCTCCTTCAACCACTTGGGAGAGCCAGCGTTCCTTCTTTCTTCCACTCGTCTCTTCTTGCGTTTTATTCATTTATTACACATTTTTATTTCGCTAGCCCGCTAGACAAGCGACGAGCGGCGCACAAAGGCGGGAGGAGACTTCATCCGGGGCGGGCAATGATTCGTGCGCGGCTTTACCCGCGGAAGAAGACAGCCGACGTTCGAACGCGGAAAACGCGGCCCCGCGGTCGAAGCGAGAAGCTTCGAAGACGTGAAACAACCCGAACGCTGTCGCAGTTTAGGCAACCGTCGGCATCTCGAGAGAGCCGCAATTACGTACGCGTCCTGCGGCTATGTGGCACACGAGCTTCTCCTCTTGCCGTCTTTCTCTCTTCCTCCCCCCGTTACCCCTCCCCTTTCTTTAGTCCCGGAAACTACATCGTGATCGCGAACGACATATGAACGAATATAGAAAGACAAAAAAAAATATCGACACAGAAAGCAAATCGAGTCTCTGCAACTGGCATGCCGTTGGAACGTCAGGGATATATACAATAAATATTGTTCGCCACAGACCTCTGGCTACACATAGTGAGAGAGATAGAAAGAAGGAAAGGGAGGAAGGTTAACTAGATCTTGTCCAGTTTGCTACCCTAGTCGTGGGCAGGGGGATAGGAGAGGTAAAGAGAGCAAGGGGGAAGGCACATGTCTAAAGGCTGGCTTGTGATTAGCTTCGAGCAGTCAGCTTGTCCCAAGTGCCCTGTATTCTACAGTACTGTGCGTTTCTTTCTTTCTTTCTTTCTTTCTTTCTTTGTTAGCGGCGCTTTTGTTTTGGTTTTTATTTACAGACAGACCTTGCGGAAAGAAAAGGGGAGGTGGGCGAAGTGAGCGATAGGTGTGCCGGGTAAGTCGGTCAGTCCGGTCACGCTCGCACTTATAACGACGCTGCCCGTATTCGCGGTAGCGGGGCAATATTGTTCGGGTTCTGGTCGGCACAGGTGATGGGCGTCCCTGATACCATTGTTTATGCAAGACCGGAGCGGCAAACGTGAGACTCGAGGTGTGGGCCGCCAGTGCTATATCGCGCAGCGAGATCTGAGATCTGCTCTCGTTACCGAAGCATTATAAAGCGGAATGAAGAACATTCATTAGCGGTGCGAAGCGCTGTACGTGCCCAAACTGTGTGTGCTTTTTTTAAGTTATTGTGATATACCTTCATGTTATTTGTGTTAAGGAGGCTTTTAATCTTAACGCACTTAGGCGACGACGGCTTGAGCATGGGGAAGATGGGCGCTGTATAGCAGTGGTACAGAAATAACATCTCCTCCACCCTTGCCTACACTTTGCTATGATGCTTCCGCTGTTTACAGCTTGGACGAGAACTTGGACGAGACGTCAGCGAACTCACCGCAATTTCCTTCTTTCCTTCCCTCCTCTCTCCCCGTATTCTTCATTTTCCTCTTTCCCATTCCCCCGGTGTAGCGTAGCCAACCGGACGTTATTCTGGTTAACCTCCCTGCCTTCTACTTATCTCTTTCCCTTCCCTCCTACAGCTTGGACGACGACGCTGACGACTGTCGGCACCACTACCGTTATAACCACCCTTCGTGGGTATGTCCCATATATTTCAAAGGAGTCAATATCCTATACTTCCAAATTTCCTATGTGTTAGTGTGTGGATTCTCTCTATGTGATGTGGTGACGATACCACATAGTGCTTGCCGTGTCGGTGCTTGGGACGACGCTGAGTGCTTGTGACTTGTGCTATAGTGTGTGCAGTGTTTGTTATTTTAACCTTGAATTCTCTTACCTTTTCTTTGTGTTCTTAAATAGAGTATTCGGAATTTTGGTATAGCCGGCCATAAAAAGGCCTACCTCCTCATTTCTCTCATCCAATAGCAACAACAACGTCGGCACAGAAATGGACGACTTCAAGAAAGCAAAAGGAGAGGTTCTGTTTTGTGTGCGCTCTGTTCTACCGCGACGAACACTACGATAATAACAATAACAGTTCAAACAAAATGTTAGGGTCGCTTTTTTTTTTTTCCCCTGGAAGATGCGCGGATTGGAAAAAGGTGGTATGGATACAACCCGGGGTTGCAATCTTTGCTCGCGCATCGTTATTGGGGTGTGCACTCATGATACAAGACGTGAAGACAGCGTCCGGTACCGCTCTGACTAGGAGGCACACACGCCATGCACTCGACCCACCTGTGGGGCCCCTATCGGCCCTCAGACAGAATGCCGATAAGGAGTCTCTTTTTTTCTAATCAAGTCTACTATATCGGATCGTCATACAAACACGCCGCGCCACATGGTTTAGCGGGAAGTCTTCTTTGGCGGCAGTAAATCGTGAACCGCGAATAGGATGTAACACCCAGACCCTTATCTCGAAACCTCATCTCTCTCTCTCTCTCTCTCTCTCTGTCTCCCCTCATCGACAAGAGCGACTGCGCGTGTAGGTCACGCAGCCGTAACTCGCCCAGCCTTATCGGCGCCATAACAATAAAGGGGCGACTAAATGTGGAGCGACGCTGGCAGTCACTCCCGGCCTCGTTGCCTGCCCGGTTCGTTAATTAGGTCTGCCTCTTTAGGGCGAAATGGTGCACACTAATGGCTTGTGCTTTGGCAGTATGACCCGCGTGATTTGTGTCTTCCGTGTTCCTCGTGGAATCCGATTGTTATAACTGCTGGAAATACGTATACAGGAAAATATGTGTGAACATCTTTCGCATTTTACGCGCACGGTGCTTTACCGATTCCTCTCGTCCGATTTCCGGCGTATTCGTGTATGCGTACGATATATTAACCATGGGAGTGTTAAACAGCGCCGTTCGCGGCCATTGCGGTAGATGTGGGACATCATTTTTAACCGCAGAAGTCCCCCCTCCCCCAGAATGCCAAGTCCGCGGAAATTTTTACGAAATTTAATGTTCGTAGGTTTGCAGGCATGTATTCGCGATTTATCGCCTGTGAAGGTGAACGCCGATACCATGCCACAGACAAAAGTGCTGCTGTTGTAGGTGCCAGGAAACCAACGCACACCTGATGTGCGTCTGCCACCAAATATGACGTCGAGCGCCTCTTTCTTTACGGACGCGTTAAACCATCTGCAGGGGTCCTGACGCTTTCAGAGACCACGAATTCAGGGATCGTGGCCACGAGTGAATAAGAATGAATAGAGAGTTGAGCGATAAAACTGAACGTGAACGCAAATTAACTATGCTATACATATAAATATCGATCATTTCGCGGTGGAAATTTAAAGCTATAGGCATGCGCGTCATCGAATTTCACTGCAGGAGTGTGCTGAACAGGACCGGTTAATTGGCGCATGTTTAGAAAGGAATGCAGTATAGCGCAAGAGACAGATAATTTGTCTGTCGTCTTCACTTCGTCCTGTCGATCAGTAGCGATGTTCGATTCCCTTCTAATCGTATTTACCGCTTTTAAAAAATTAATTTTGGGGTTCTCCGACCCTTTATGTGAGGGACGCCATATATAGTGGAGGGCTCCGGATTAATTTGGATCGCCTGGGGTTCTTTAACGGGCACCCAAATTTAAGTACATGAGTGTTTGTCCCAATCTTTTCCCTAACGCGATGACTTTACACATCTTTCGCAGGGCGTTGATGTATACACGCTCTCCTGTCCTCTGATGAGCGATGTCCTTACCATATAGCGATGTCATTATACGGCCACTGCTTTTTTATAGTTTCTTTTTCAGCACCTATCTAACCTTGCTTTGTAATCCACGCTAATACTCTCGCCAGACAGTATACATCGTGGTGGTGGTGAAAAACTTTTATTGATGAGAAGGCCAAAAGTAAAAACAAATTAAAAAGCAGCGTTGTGGGCGGCCTTCAGGCCGCCGGTTGTGGCGTGAACAGATGTTTCGCAGGGCAAGTCGCACACGGCGCGCTTGCTTCGTAGATGTGAGTTTAACGACGACGACAACAACAACAACAACAACAACAACAACAACAACAACAACAAAGACTCCGCGATGAAGGCGATCTCGCGATCGTGCCACCGGCAATCGAAACCCCGACGCGCGTGACTCAGAGACGGCACGTGTCGCGGCCGCCACTCAATCGCGGCGAGAGCTCGAATCTTGGCTCATAGCGCGGCGCATAACTCTACGACACGCAGGAAGGAGCAAGGGGCGCGACGGAAGGCCGCCGCCCAGCGCTGTGACGCGTCGGCTAGAGTCGACCGTCGCCAAGACAAATAAACGAGCCGCTCAAGGGTGGGGGTGGGGTGTCGGAGAATGCAATCGGGGGTCGCCACCGAGGCCGTCCGCAGCGTCGGCGCAGCTCTGTAATTGTCCTGTCCCCATTGTCGTCGCCGTCGTCGATGCCCCAGACGCGCGACGCTGCGGCGTCTGTCACCGCAGCGCGCGCGGACGTGCGCAGGCTCGGACGGGCGGGGCGCGCACGTCAAAGAGAGCGGCACCAGTGAACGAACCCGGGGTCGCGCGTAAGCGCGAACGTCACGGTTAACCATGCAGCGCTAACGACCGACGGGACGAAAACGGAGGAAGGAAGGCATCCGATGGAATGATGGAAGGCATCCCCCTCCCCCCCATCCCCCCCTTTTTTTCTGAAATCGGGTCCATAGTCACAGTGCCGTTCGTATACAGTTCTTCCGAACGACCTTCAGCCAGTCGTGAATGGGAACTCATATTCAGCGAAGGCAACCGGCAGATGATGACGAACAGTGCTCACGATGGAAAAGCTTGCGAACATCGGCTGTCTCTTCAGTGATTGTAGCCGGCCAATACAGGCCCCTTCTTACGAGGCTATACCAGTTTGCTAAAGAAGATTTAACACTTCGATTAAATTCAGCCGATCTACTCAGCGAACGAAACAGGTGTCGCATTCTTAAATATTTTTTTTGTACGTATAGCTTAAAAGTGTAAACGGATTGCGTTTCGAGTAACTGGTTAATCTATGCTGGCACTGCCAGCATACATTATATATACCTATAACCTATAACCTCCTGCAGCTGGTTAAATCAGACGGCAGAGCAACCTCCTCAATCAAGAGGCGGTCCCGACGTGAACGCCTGGACCGGGACGGATATTATACGGCAATACTTGGTTATGGCCCCTTCCTCCATGAAATGATGTGCTTATTTCCTTCCTACTATGCTGCGCACACCGGTTGAAACAAAATTCACTATAAGAATAAGTGTGGCGCTATACTGTAGTTGACAGAATTGACTGTATATAGCAGCGATGACGGAGTCCATGAACGACAATGTTTAAGATGACGTCATGGAGAACGCGCAATGGTGCTTCCCTCTATTTTAGGCGCCTTTGTGCACTCGATTTTTTCTTCTTTTTCTTTTTTTCTTTTATCATTTTTTAAATATTTTTTTTGCTGAACAGTTCCTGCGCTGCACTTTATCCAACTTTCAGCTCATTTCCATTAAGAATCTCCTTGCGATGTTTTGCTGACTTTTTCCATGACCAGTTATTCCAGCTGGCACTTCGTGAAAAAAAAAAAAAAATCAGAACTGTGATAATCCAGTATTACATGTTGTTGGGCGAGTCGCTGCGTATTGTGCGAGATAACGCCAGCGTGGTGCGCAGACAAATACGCAAGCTGGACGAGGACGCAGAGAGCTTTGCGTTTTCGTCTGTCCTGACGTATTCGACTATGTCGCGCTAGAACTACCATGTCGGAAAAACATATTTTGTAATTAGCTTTTCTCGTTACTGAAGTACCGTAACGTTAAATGCATGCTCGGTTTTCTACGCCGCAGTTTTTTTTTTATTATTGAGCGTCAGAAATCTGAATCTACGCCGCAGTTTTCTCCTCGCTGTCAGAGATCAACTTTATAAAAATCACCAGCCTTTTCTTGTGTCCAATTCAGAACGAAGGCTTCTCCCATCGATCTCCAATTATCCCTGTCTCGTGGCAGCTGACCCTATATTATACGCCTGCAAGTTTGCTCATTTCAAAACGCCACTAACCTCTCTGCCATCATCGACTGCGTTTTTCTAGAGTTGGCGCAGGATTGACTTCGTCTGTTTGCGCGCTGGTTAACTATACATGGATCACATCAAGCTTGCCCACCTCACCACCCTTATACAGTTCGTCTGCTCTGCGCATTGCATGGCCTTCCCAACGTAATCTCCACTAGAATATCGGCTACCCACGCTTGCTCTCTATAATTCACACCGTTGTCTTCCCGGCTCTTATCCCTTTGAATAAGTTGTCGTGATCTCGTGACAAACCGAGTCTGAGCTCCCGTATGCGAACGGGACACTTAAGCGAGAGAAAGCCTGACTTTGACGACACGCGCAGTCGTTCGACAAAACCATATCGGCGTGTCAACGTTTCTGACTCGGAAGACAAGGACAGGCACATAGAGCTTCGAGCGAGGTTGAGCACTCCAAGAAGTTCACGTAGCCGCCGCATCCATTTGGGTACAAAAATAGCAGTCGTCACCTTCTCTGCAGCACTGGCTCTTTTATGGGCTGCCATAAGATGAGAGACGGTTAGCGTGTCAATGCAAAGTCTCTGAAGCGCGTCATAGTGCGAACGTAAATGTATTCCTTTGCGCTGGTCGTCCACTTCAATTTTTCATTATTTATTTTTTTTTATTTTTTGGGGGGTCAAGTCCACAGTGTTCACCCATTTTGAGCTCATTTTGGATGTTCTAACCTCACACAAAGTATTTCCGAACGAATTGCAGATGTTTTTGCTCCGCCGCAATAATTTGGCTGCAATAGGCTCACGTTACAGCTATCATTTCTCGTTCCATCGTTTTCACCATTGTGCGTTCCGTAGATTCCTTTCAAGCTTCTTTGTTCCCCTCCATGTAATTTCCCATACAGTAGTACTGGTTCAATCCAATTAATTTACACTTCTCGTTTGGAGGACAGTGAAACGGGCGCAGAACTTGGTGTCCAAGTCACACAGCACTGCACAGACATTGCGCAGTCAGTTTAGAACCGAGCAGATTGCCTCATTCCGTCAAATTTTTCAGGCCGCTCTATAGCGTATCAAGACTGAAATTCAAAGTGAGTGTCCCATCGTGGGCGTCACCGATGTCTACGTTAATCGTTCTATTTCTAGAACAGCTAACGACTGAAACGACCTTCCTCCCGCCATCCCTGCTCTCTCAGATGCCCGAAACATAAAAAGAAAGAAAGAAAGAAAGAAAGAAAGAAAGAAAGAAAGAAAGAAAGAAAGAAAGAAAGAAAGAAAGATCTCGCCAATCACCTCTACGTTTCTGTTTCATGCCTTCGGGCCCCGAGAATACGGAAAATGAGATAAACTCACTTCAACTGCCGCCATCGGTGCCTGCTAAAAACGGAAGGTGATATGCAAGTTCAACAGCGTTTTAGGCGTTAGGACTACCCCCCCCCCTCCCCACGCACATAGCATATATGTGAAAAAAGAAAGAACGTGAGCACACATTTGTCAGAGTTGCAGCGGAAAGTGTCAGCTCTGCGATATCAAGCCTGGCGTGTAGTAGGGAAAAAAGGAAAAAGGATTGGCCTATGTTAAAGGTTAAAGGGCAAGAAAACGAGGATATGTGTAAACTACGCGGAATAATCGATTCCGCTTTTGTCCTTATTTCGTGGAAAGTAAAGTTCTTCTTTTCTCGGTAAAACACTTTCCGAAAGGTCACTGTGAAAGGTAAAATGCCAACAACTTAATGACGTCGTCGTTATACTGACTTTTATTTCTATGCAAAAGGAAACTCGAACAAAAAAAAAAGCGTTAGAGAACAGCATTTGCTTTGCTATTGATCTAAGCAAGCTGAGCAAAAAGAAAAAAAAAAGTTCGACTGATTTCATTTTTTTTAAATTTTGTGTGTGTTGCCTTGCTAGTTCTTGGTATCTTCTTTTTTTCTTCTTTTTAATGCAGGTAATGGAGTCGACTCCAACGACTAACAACAGTTCAGCTAGGCATGTCGTATTACCACAAAGAACGACGAAATAAAAAGACAGGAAGACAGACATGAGAAAAGAACGAGACACTTTCTTTTCTTTTTTTTTTCTTTATTTGACGAGACCGGAATTATGAATGAACTTTTGACGTGCAAGCACACAACTGCATTAAGGTCATAAAGAAGGCTTGGGAAACGATCTTCTCAGAAATCTTTGTACGGTATGAAGGCGCATCGAAGACTGCTAGGAACTTTTCGTAAATTACTGTTGTCCTCAATCCACAAGCCGAGAAGGCTTGACGATAGGCAAGGAACTTAAGAAACAAGAAAATCGGCCTTCGCTTTCTTGTTCGTTATTTTTTTTAATCATTAGACGGGCTTCTAGAAACGCTTCTATTTTGCTGTCTGTATGTTTAGGTCGCTGACACTATTTGAATTCTTATCAAACTTCAGTATTTCCGTGCTCTGCAGTTACAAAAAGGAAAAAAAAAAACGAACAAACACCTGCTGAATTATTATTATTATTATTATTATTATTATTATTATTATTATTATTATTATTTGCTTCTTCGAAGTCACAATATCAGCACAATTTTAAAAGACATCAGTGCTATCCTGTTCCAGAAGTGGTTACTCACGAATGCCACCACCCGCACACCATCCTCTTTTGGAGCACCGGTGAGATGTCACTCGAAAGTATCCCAATAAATTATTTGTTAATTTGCTCGATCGTACGTTTATTCACTCATCGATCCCGTAGGTCCACCGGCCCATTCATTCATGTGCCCGCTACTCACTTACTTTACATACTTCCTTCCATTTCCCTATAATCACTTGACAAACACTAACGCATTGTGACGACTGTATGATAGGCCGTCGTCCGTGTAGGCGTTACTTGAAGACCGTCCCCATAGTTCGTCGGCCCAAAAAGCTGTGAAGGCACTTTTGCAATTCTTGAGGGCGACAGGCCTGTGTGAACGCCATTGACTTGGGGAGGCCCTCCGCGCGCGAACCCATCACGTCTTTCCTCCCCCCTCCCCAACTCCTCCTTTGTCTATCTCCTCTTTCTATTCCCTCCCTTCCCGTCCTGCAGTGTAGGGTATAGCCAGCCAGACGCATTTCTGGGCAACATCTCTGTCTTTTCTTTCTTTATCTCCCCCCTTCCCCTATAATCACTTGCTTTTTTACTCACTCACTCACTGACCTTGCTTTGCATATTACTGACATTCACCTAATTTAATTATCACCTGCCTTCCCTCATTATATTCATTAAAATGTACCGAAATGCGCGGCCTCCAGTACAAGAGGCTAAACATATATTTGGCTCTGGTCCTTTCACTTCGACAAGTGCATTGTGCTGCAACGGTGGGGTGCACATATTCGCGAAATTCACCGCTTCACCTGTGCCCATATGACAAAAGAAAAGCGCTCATGTATATATATATATATATATATATATATATATATATATATATATATATATATATATATATATATATATATATATATATATATATATATATATATATATATATATATATATATATATATATTTACGCACGCCTAATCCTTATGAAGTTATCTATTCACTGACACCCTGTATACACCACGCCCTATTTTCATCGACGCCGTTTAACAATGTTGTCGACATTCGGCGGCCTCACCCGATTCGCGCGCACGTATAAACAAGCGGGCTTTTCAAAAGGAAAAGGGGGGCCGCCTTCCCTACAGCATCCTCAACGCCAAAAAAGCGAGAATATGTAACAAAGTGCGCGTACGTCCTTAAACAGGCAAAATGTCGATACTTCAAAAGCCCCTACGTACATACAATATGTGCGTTCTCCTCCGGTCCGCATCGTCTGCGCGCTCTCCTTTTGTGAGGCGGAAGGAATAATAACGGCGTGAACGCGGATGGCGTCAGCAACGCGTCTTCCTGTTCGATATTGCCCGGGAAAAACCGGAAGAAGGGGCAAGGGGGAGGGGGGATTCTTTTCTCTATGCTCGACTGTTTTTTTTTTACCCTTTTTATTTCTTTTTCGGCGAACGGTGCGCCGTCAGGTCCGTGTGCAGACTTCGTTTCCCACAGAAGATGGGATCTCGAAGCGTCAGTCGAGGTTTGTAGCCTTTAACGGGACGCGCACGAAAGAACGAGGAAGGGGAGGAGGTTGAGAGAGAGAGAGAGAGTGCGTGATGGGATGGCTGTCGAAGCGAGCGATGAAGGGGGACGGGCCCAGCCGTCAGCCGTACTACGCATGCATGCGTATGTACGAACTCGCGTGCGCGCTCACATAGGTAATTCTCTGGTTTACCCAGCTGTAAACGAAAGAGTATATACCACCGTGTGGCGCGAATGTATGGAGCGGGTTACGGGGCTTGGCGTGCCCCGTGCAGGACGGCCGCTCCATAGACGGGCACGGGGCGGGTTTTGATCGAGCGGTCGCGGCTCCACCACATTCGGCGACTCACCTTTCGATTGTGATGGACGCGCTCCGAAGGTCCCGCGACGTTATCCTCATTTCTTTTTTTTTTCTCTCTTTTTTTGCTTTTTTTTCTTTTAAATTTAGTGCGCGTCTGCTTCGTTTGCATATGGCCTCGTCGGACCAGTACAAATGCTTTCAAGAGCACATTAAAAAAAAAAAAAGAGAAAACGTGGGTTGGGGTTGGTGGGTGTAGAGATAAAGGAGTCAACTGTTGTAAAAGGTGCAGGAAAGGGGGAATACGGTTGTAGCACGCGATCCATAGAGATCTATACAAAAACATGCGCAACACGAAAGGAACAAGAAGGCTGGTTTAGAAAGAAGAGAAAAGAGAAAAAAAAGGTAGAGGAAAGATCGTTCTCATTGATCCGCGTAAGTCACTGGAAAGTATAAAAAAAAATATGCTTCAATGGAGGAAAGGGTTGCGCGTGAAACGCAATCAAGCAAGAAATCTTGTCTCTCGTGTCCAGAAGGAGAGGGAACAGACAAAGCGTTGCAGACATCGACTGCACTGGGCCTCGAAACCGGATTTTATGAATCGCGTCAAAAGGGCGCCTTTTTTGTCATGCTCCATTGTTTCTTTCTCTCTCTCTCTCTCTTTCTCTCTTCCTTTTTTTTTAACGTCACGGATTCTGCTCGACAGCGGGGAAGTCGACGGAACCGGCTGGACTGCCTTCGTGAAACGAGAACGGTGCAGCAGAACCAAGAAGAAAGCAAAGTAAGCACAAAACCTAGAAGGACGCGCACAACAGATTCGATTAGCGCAGCAATCTGTCGTTGGGGGTCATTAGAAGCGCGGTCGCACTTGCCGAAACGCGTTCGTGACACGCATGGCTTATTCTGTCGGAGCAAATTATAGAAGTTCGATATCGAAGATTTGCGGACTGGTTGGCTGTGCAGTCGCGTCTGAGGGAACAACTTTGGATGGCAACACTTAACTTGCGATTACGCTGCATGGTCTGACTTGCTTAGAGTTTTCATTTTCCCCATTACATCGGTTGTTCTCTTTATGCGAAACAGAGTTATTCTAATGGGGGAAAGCAATGAACAATCTGCAGCTCGGTAGCTGTTCCGTTCTGTTATGCGTGGGCTGCTTTGGAGAGATTGGGGTGAAGGGTATCTTGGTTATTCCATTTCTCTATGTTATGCAGCAAGACATTAATAAATAAATCAGTATGCAGAACGAAATGTAGAAATAAATGAATAAATAAAGAAGACGAATTAAACAAGCTTGGTCGCGCAACCGCAACTTTGATAAGGGGGACACCACAGCGGATGAAATGACAGCATGCAATGTATATATATATATATATATATATATATATATATATATATATATATATATATATATATATATATATAGTGTGTGTGTGTGTGCGTGTGTGTAACCGTTTTCTTGTCGACCTGAGTCACTGGATAATGCGTGATCGAATGGGTAAGGCATCGGGCTGCTTTTTTGCTGAGGTAACATGGTTCGAAGCCAACCATCGTACGAACTTGAATCACTGAGCATATGTGCCAATGTGTACATTCGTACCACTCTTCAACGAACCTCCTTCACGCCGACATGGTTCACTGTAGATGCGGGACTTGGCAGGCACCGCTGTTCGAAGATGCCCCTTGACGCCGACATGAAGCACTGCGTATGTGCCAGTCGGTCTGTGCTGGTCTTCAACGAACCTCTTTGTTGCCAACTTGGTTTACTGGGTATGCGCCAGTATGTGCGGGCCGCTCTTAAATGAGCGTCTTTTAACGGCAACTTGGGCAGCTGGTTATGTGCCACTGGAAATGTGCCATCTCTACAATGACGAAAAGGATCCCTCGAATTTCTCGGATGCTGAGCGGATTCGGACCTGTCACAACGGTTTCACAAAGACAGCAACCCGACGCATTAGCAGGTGGCGCCACAAATGCACTATGTGCCGCTCTTCAACGAACGCATTTCACGCCAACGCTTTAGCGAGCTGCGCCAAAAACACATTGCGTATGTGCCAGTCTTCAGTGACCTTCTCATCAACTTGGGTCGCTGAGTATGTGCCTCTGAGTGTGCTGCAAATAGGCGAACATTTCTAAGTGTTCGAAGGCGCCGGTTCGCCGCGCCTCTAGTCACGGAGGCCACGCGCAGGCTTCTCGACAGTGCCCCTAGATGGCGCGGCGTGTTTAGAAAGAAGCACGAGAGAGGAGCCCGACTGCCACGTGACGCGTTTCTCTGCGTTCGCACGCACCAGCGTGCCATGCATTTCGTAGGCCTCGCGCAGGCTTCGCGGCGGCGGCCATAGATGGCGCCCAATGTTCTTAGGGAAGCGCGAAAGATGACTCCCGCTGCAGCATAACTCTCTTCAACGGTGGCAATGCGTTGTGCCGCCATATTGATTCAATGCTTACGCATTACCGTCGACAGTCGTCGTGAGATGGGTTCTGACGCATTTTTTTTTTCGTCATCGTCTCAGCTGCAAGTGTCGTTAGGAGGTTTACTCGCACATATTATTTTCCCTTTCTTGCACTCTCCTTCGGAAGCATTCAACCCCCCTACGCCTCCCCATGCGGCGTATATAGCATATGTCAGCGGTCAGACGCGCGCCGACGAAACTACCTGGTTTAATTCCGAGAAGGGGCTCCTCCTTTTCTCTCTCGCGGCTCAGTTTGCTGAGGCTGCAACATATATCTTCATCTCACTCCCGCGGCTTAATCTGGCCGGTGATTGCAAGATATCGCTGTGCCTTATTATAGAGCGACCAATTAGTCGAGCAAGAGACGCTTCGCTCATTAAACAGCGCCTCCGCAGAGTTAAATGTACACACGGGGTGCTTAACGCTCCAGCTGTTAACGCTGATGAAACGCGCTTGTAAACGGCTCAAGACACGGCGTCGTTAGAAGGATAAAACGCCTGACAACAAAATGACTGGATCCGCTACCGCACTCCACACGCATCGCAGCTGTTGGTAGTTAAGTGACTGGCTCTGTTATTACTACCGACGCGTCACACCTGTGAGCGATTAGGAGGCGCAATCTGCTTAACCATTTTCTGCATCGCAGCTGCCGGGGGCAAAGCTACGCATCTCGATTAATGTCGCTCGTTGTGTAAGCACACTGTGAGTAGCGGCAAAATTATGCGCCCTGATATAACCATACATTCAAGGCATCTGTCACTGAGTAAGCGATTAGTTCTATGGCTATATATTAAACTTGAAAACATTGGTAATTACCGGAAAAATTCCATCAGTGACACACACAGATTACTGCTGCCGATGGAATGACTTACTCCATAAATAAACAACGATATAAAGGGGAAAAATGATCACGATCTGCTATTTTGTGGCGCAAGGGCCGGTCAAAAAGCGCCAAGCCAGTGGTAATGAGTTTTCAATAGAGTGATGAATGGCGAAGGGTGCGTATAAAGTTGTTGTAAAAATGCCTTAAGACAGTCGCTGTAAAGACTGTAAAATTTATATTAAAATTATGGCAGTGCCTAGCGATGCATGCTATGAACAAAAAAAAAGGAAATAAACAATAATCGATGTGCACACGCATACACTACAGCGTTCGGTTTACATTAAAAGGATGTCGCATAATCCAGACATCCTTAATAAGAAGAAGCAAGCCTTAGTTTTTTTGGGAGAATGACGCTCGAAACCCGATTCCTAATGTGCCCTAGAGAGGTAAAGGAAAGACAGGGAGGTTAACCAGAGATTATCTCCGGTTGGCTACCCTATACTGGGGTAGCGAAGAAAGGCTGTGATAGATGAGAGAATAGGAATACGAAAGGAAACACACACACACACACACACATACACACACACAAACACACACACACACACAGCAGAATTGTTTCCGCAAGCGCTGTCACGCAATCTGCGAAGGCGTTTCAACACAACAGTGTCAACGTCCACTAATACATTCTACGTTGCCGCTTGTCCAGTTGGTCTAGCGTGGCTGAGAGGGCTGCTCTTTGTGGGTTGAAACGAGGGCACTCGAAAAGAAGGTGCCCGATCGTTTCGCTGCACCCACAGAAGCCACAAAGTGGGCTATTGACCATTCCGATAAGAAAGGAGTACTAATTTCCGAGCTGCTACTTAGTGAACCAGATGCCTCACTGTCGGAAGTAGGCCGCGTCTGAAAGTAATTAAACGGCATAGTGAGTGATGTAGCTTCCGCAACTCCTGTCTACACACGCACATAGATGGAAAAAGAAGAAAAAAAAAACAGGTTCTGATTATGAGGCGCGCCGTAGTGGGGAACTCCGGAAATCTGGACCACCCGAGGTTCTCTAACGTGCACCTAAATCTAAGCACGCGGATGCTTTCGCATTTCGCCCCCACCGAAATGCGATCGCCGTGGCCGGGATTCGATCTCGCCACCTCGTACTTTGCAGTCAAACACCGCAGTCACTAAGCAACCAAGGCGGGTTAGACGCAAAAGAGGCTGCAAAGTTTTTCTCGCGCTACCGTGTCACCGAAATGCAGGCGATAGCCTGATATGCTGTGGTATTGTGCTACGTGTCCCCTAGTTTGAATGGACCTGCCCGAACGCTCGTTCCTCTGTCGCCTCATTTTATACACGGCGCCATGCAGCACCGAAACATTTGCAGGTGAGCTGCTAAGGGCGGCCCCATCTTTTCACACATATATAGGACCCTTTCTGCCACGACGCGTCATGTTCATCGCATCCTTTCCCCACCGCCGTACATTCTACGTCGACATGATGTGATGCTGCACGTGTAGTTACTAAATGAAATCAGACCTCGCCGTCTTCACCCACAGTGGAATTGAAACTGTACATACTTGCGCAATTAAAGCTACTATTTGAACCTACTGATACTAGGCGTAGCCGTAATGACGAAGGGAGTTAACAGCAAAGAAACACGAGAACAAAAGAAGCCAAGCTGGACACACAGGCACTACTATCAACAATGGTCTTTATTTACTTAATCCAGCCACACTAAAATATATCATACAACTCTAGGCGTTGCTGTTCAGAGCGTGTGTATAGCGGCGGCGGCGGCGGTCATTTCCCTTTTTGCGTTCTAAAGTGAGGACCCTGGGTGGGGAAGGCCCGGCTCGAGTAGCGATGCAGGTCTTCGACTCGTGTGGTGCGGGGAAGACCCGTGATCCCTCGAAGATACTCCCGGCGCATTTTTTCGAGCTCGTTGTACTTGCGCGTTGGTAAGGTCAAAGCACACCGCGCTGTAACAAGCCCTTGACGTAAGCCTTGCTGACGTCCAAGTGCGAGCCCTGTGGGTACCAGCTTCTCCACGCTTCTGCTATGTGCGTTTCACGAGGTGCCGGAGTTGCTTGCACCTACAGTTATAGCTGTTTGAGCCAGATAGTCGCTCCTTCGTTTTCTCGAATTGGAATACCTTGAAGTTTCAAATTTCAAGACTCAATTGGGACCTCTGAAGTACAATTTCTCGATACAGGCTGGTTTTAAGTCGCTATGACACACACACACACACACACACACACACACACACACACACACACACACACACACACACACACACACACACACACACACACACACACACACACACACACACACACACACACACACACACACACACGTGTGTGTGTGTGTGTGATTCACTCCGTACGTGTTTCAAACGATGGCTTTGTCCTTGCGCTCTTGCGTAACTCGCTAAGTAGGCTTCGTCAAATGTAGCTTCTCCACAATAAAAGAGATGGCGAGGGGAAGCCCGCTTTGAAAGGGGTAGCATGTACTTGATAGTTGAATTGTGCGACTAACTATGCGTGTATGCGTGTATGCGTTTGTAAGTCTGGCCATAATTTTTGTGCCGAATTTCTCCATATTGAGAACAGCGCTAAACTTATTAGTTTACTTGTGTGCTCCTAAGACGGGGAGTATACGTACAACGTATCCACAACATGTTGAGAGAACTTATTTTACGTGTTAAAGAAGTTAACTCTGGATTTTTAAAATTCGCAAGCACTTTTATATTGCGCGCATGGTTTCGATTTCTCAAACGGTGGTTTATAGCGTGGCATCATCAATCAAAATAGGCCCGTCTGATGTTATGATGATCTCAAAGAGTGGAGAAACCTCGTTGTATATTTTTAACAGTTTCATTAAGAAACAATGTCTGTAGATTTACGTTTCGCAGAACACATCTATGTACTTTCAGGCCCGTTTTAAAGGATCATGCAATCTTGTAATGCCATGCGGCAAGTGGTATATATGCTACGTGCAACATTTATAGGAAGCGAAACCACGCTTTAGAGAGAGGTAAATTTATTTACAGAAAGGCAGAGCGGTCGGCCTGAGCTATAACTTGCTCTGGCCTGCTACTCTACACTGATGAAAAGGGACGGGGGGAGAAAAATGTCTGATGAATGATAATGCTATTTGTGGCACGTTTGTAGGTGCTACATGGGCTTGCAGAATAAAATTGGCGTAGCGGCCTGATCCTGTTTGTCGTGCAACAGTAGCAACAACAACATCTAATAACTTATTGCGAATATCATCTAGCACAATGACCGCACTTAGGGGAGGACACAGTGCAAAATGCTCGTGTACCTTTTCGCGTGTTCGTTAAAGAACATGCATGAACTTAATGCCATCCACTTTGCGTCCCTCATAGCCGCAGTGTTGGTTTTGGTCGTTAAGCCGAATCAACCAATCAATCAATCAATCAATCAATCAATCAATCAATCAATCAATCAATCAATCAATCAATCAATCAATCAATCAATCAATTAGTCGATAAATAAATAAATAAATTTCATTGATCATGCTCAAGTAAGCAAACATTTATAAATAAAGCAGAAAGGAAAGACAGAAACCTGCTTTTAACTATTTTCGGACTTCAAAATTAGGATTACTAATATATTGTTAGAATGTGGAAAGAAAAAATTTAGGTATTTCAAATAGTGGTATAGCTTTCCAAGCGTTCTGTTCAGTTGTCCGTCCATCAATATGTTGGCACACATGTGTTGAAGAGCGGTGACCGTGGCTGTATTAATGGCACATATCCGTCCAAGCGCGTCCAAATGTGTTAAAGAAGTTAACTCTGGATTTTTTTTTATTCGCGAGCGCTTTTATATTGTGCGCATGGTTTCGATTTCTCAAACCTTGGTTTCTAGCGTGGCATCATAAGTCAGAATATGCCCGTCTGATGTTATGATGGCCTCAAAGAGTGGAGAAACCTCGCTGTACGTTTTTAACAGTTTCATTAAGAAACGATGTCTGTAGATTTACGGTTCACAGAACACATCTATGTACTTTCGGGCCCGTTATAAAGGATCATGCATTCTTGTAATGCCATGCGGCAACTGGCAACTGCTTAAATTCAGAACAAGGACGGCCCTTGTTCGCCCGTATGAGTGGCAGTCACACCGCTGTGATTGCCTAGACCTGATGCGGGAAGCGATCAGCAAAGAAAAGAAACTAAAATGCTGTAGTGGCGACCGGCAAAAAAACTGCAACAGCTGGGAGCGGCCCCAGTTGAGAAGCGAGGAAAGGTACACAGCCGCGCTTTTAACAGCTCCCGATTACGGCCTCCTGTGTCCTCGTTGCGAGGGCTGAGGTGGCAACTCAATTAGCTCGGCCCTTCATCGAGTCTCGATACGCAATGGAAAACGAAAACAGCAAGGAGGGAGAGCAATTAAAAAAAATTGTGTAGAAGCCGTCGACGATGATTGTAAACATAAACGAATAGCCTGAACGAACGTTCACACGAATGAGCGAGCGCGAGAGTGAGAGAGTGAGTGGGAGCGAATGAACGAACGTTTTCGTTGCCGAGTCTGACCACCGAACATCAACGTACCACTGACCGCCGACCAACCACGGAAACCACTGAAAGAACCAAAGAAAGCTTTAGAAGAAGATGTCTACCTTTCTTTTCGCCACTTCCACGTACAGTAGGGCAAGGACGGCGACGATGACTTTACATAAGCGCATGCCCTTTGTTCTGGCAAAAAAATTAACGGACCCTGATAATGCTCCAATAATGTTCTCGTAATTCTCAAGGCTCTACGGGGTCTTATCACAGACAGTGACTTGATAAATTCTTTGTGAACGATGGTTTATATGCACTTTGATGCGAAAGCGTCAAATGGCCCATTGAGCAAAAAAATTATTTTAAAAAATGAAGGAAAAGCAGCCGTCTGTAATTGTAGCAGTGAAATGGCAGGTAAATTCGAATTGGCTGCAACGCCACGTCACGAGAGAGCCTCAACGGAGAGGGGCAGGCGAAAGGGTGTACATGCTGCCTCAGTAGCATGCCAGGTGTTGCGTGAGGAGAGGGGGCATCACCACGACGCCACGTCAGCCTCACTCCGTGAGCTCCTTGTCCGCACAAGTTCCCGCCTGCGTTCTAACTGCGCCTCGGTACTTAGGCCAAATCGAAACGCGCCAAGCGTCTGCACGCGCTCGCTTGCCCGCGAGGAGTTCATTACTCGAAAGACCGCTTTGCGGCTTTCAGTTGGACATTAATGATTTCGCATTCGCAACTCATAAGAGGTGCTTAAGTGTCCTCGTATTCTTCTTCTTTTTTTTTAAATTTCCTACACTTTTCCATGACCTGTACATGCTTTTCCTGTTCTTGTAATCTCATAACTTTTTTTATCTCTATTTTATCCGCGATCCACGAACTTGGGGCGGCTGACGACTCGGGGCGACCTAGGCCAATCGCATGAGGCGAAACTAAAGGCAAACTGAACGCGCGTTTCGAATAACGATCTTTGTGCGTGGCTTCTCTAGCGCTTCAAGGCTCGCGGTGGCTGTTGAGGCAATGGGTTCCTGTGACGCAAATGAGTCTTTAGACTATATTAAAGACAAGACCTGGGCGGAAGGAGGAGGAGTAATGAACTCAGACAGGGAGGTTCGCCAGTTCTCAGACCGGCTGGCTACCCTGTGTTGGGGAAAAGGGGTAAGAGGAATAAAAGGTAAAAGAGATATTACATCAGGCCCCACTGTTCCCCATCAGGAAGACACACATGGGAACACGGAAAGGTGGATGAGCTGTCAAATAAATGTTAAACGATGCTTTATCGGGAGACGCTTTTGGGCTAGTTGGAATTCGCTGAACGTCATCTTGTAAGGGCGGATTGACGAACTGTACATATATGGACGGATTTGTTTTGGCAGTACAGCACAGTCGCGGGTTTGACATGGCTATAGATGGGTCGAAGAGAATTCGCTTCGCCAGTCTAATACTCGCTTGTTTGGATGTGTTACGAAGCGCTGTAAGTGTTAGAATCTCAGTATGCGTTGACATAACGGTGCCCCGCGTTGAAGAAAAGAAAACAAAAAGTGTAGGTACTATGCTTTCGATTGAAGTGTCAAGAGACCATCCCAATGTTGTATTCATCGAGCGACTTTTCCCGTCAGCGTCGAATAAGGGTTTGGCCGCCGTCGGCATCGATCAAGCGATCGATCATCATTAGCGTCACGCGGCCATGCACTCGCCATCGGACTCTGCGACGTTCCCGGGAATTCCGCGGCTGCCCGGCCACCACGTCACTCCACCAATGCATTGGCTCCACCCGCGCACATGGCGTGAGCGGCGACTGGAGCCGATACGTCATCGAGAGAGAGAGAGAGAGAGAGAGAGGGAGATTCTTGATGACGTCATCGAGGGCCCAACGCTGTGCGTGTTTGCAGTGCGGTGGCCACGTCCGTGCATAACGGTGCACGTCGGTGGCGAACGAAGCGCCGATTTCTCCACGTTTATCGTAAAGGATGACAGTCATGCAACAACGTCATAACACAAACGAAACGATGCAGGTACAGTTTGAAAGTGTGGCGGAATGTATATGTGCCGAATAAGAAGAAAAAATGATTACGTCGTAAACCTGACCTATCGTCACGACGACAAAGCATTCTGTCATGGCGATATTCTAAAGGTAGTCTTTTCGTAACGCCAATACCTCGCGATGCGAGAGAAACTGTAGTCGCTGCGACTAAACGCTATTTGCTTGTGGCGACAGCTATTGCGTCACATTTCATCGCAGAAAATTCTGCTGCAACGACTGCGGTGCGTATCAAGCAAAAAAAAAACCTTGTTGCTGCAAAAATAAAAGAAAGAAATGTCGTTTGTGCTTCTCGAAAGTGTATATTTATTGCGAGAAAAAAAAAAAAAAGGAAAAGGTCGGTGGTGACATTTTACCGGAATACACTCTTTTGTGCGTAACCTTTATAAAGGCGCACATTGTCGCGAGGTTTTAACAGCCGTCCGTACATTTTGTTGGTCTGCGCCACTTGTCAAACTTCCTGACGACAATGTTGACGACGATGGGTGCGACACGACAATTATCCGTCGAACTCGGCGACGATGACGTAAATGGTGGGCGGGCAGATTGAGAGTTTCCTTTTCTGGCCAAGTTCTTTGGCTAAGGAAACATGATGATCAGAAGCACGGCAATGTCACCTGCAGCAACCGGGTCAAAGAAATGTACAGTCAGCAGGCTATCTACTTGTGCTGTCTATGTATATACGTTATATGTCTATGTATATACGTTTAGCGCGGTGCAGCTTCTCAACGCGCTTCGAAGCAAACATCCCCGAACGCAAACTGACATCGACGCGTTGCGGCTTCCCATCAGGGTCATCTCATCTCTATAGTATTTGCTTATAACGCTGCCGAATGACCTCTTTCAGCCCTCGGGTGAACACGTCAGCGCATTACAGGTGCAACGAACGGCCCTTAATCTCGCTGTATCCTTGGGCAGTTTCCTTTCTTTTTCATTTTTTTCCCTCCCTTCTCCTCCCGTCTCCGTTTTCATATACCGTGCGTGGCATGGACCACCGTTCCCTCGCGGAGTCGTGCTATCGCGCCGCTTGAGACTGCCGGCACACATATCTCTCATTCGTCGTTTTGACTTTCCTTCTGGCCGCATATGTATATACGCTTAGACAGACGTCTGTGTACATTCAATTAGCGCATATACGTTTTAACGCGATAGCGTTAAGGAGCTCGTGTCGCAGAAAAGCCGGTGTCGTCGGCGTCGGGTGTCGGCGTCGGCGGCGTTGACCGTGAGCGATAAATCACGGCAGGCGCTTCATAAATAAAAAGCAACTTCCAAGATTGGCCCGGTGGGAATCGAACCCAGGTCTCCGGAGTGTGAGACGGAGACGCTACCACTCAGCCACGAGTTCGATGCTTCCAAGCGGTGCAAACGCGCCTCTAGTGAATGCGGTGTTGCCTTCGAAACGAACCGTGGAAAGTTATACTGCGGTGTATATCGGTAATTATGAACATGTAACGTACAGAAGTCACAATTACACGAGTTGCGAAGTGCGTTTCCGCTGCATTTCTTCTGCGCTTTCCGCACACGCAGAGCCATCTTGCGGCAAACACAGAAGACCCCCTCCTCTCAATGTACGGCGCTGCCCCGACAGGAGGCGCGCCGCGCGCGCATTGGGACCGCTGCCAGGCGCGTCGCGGGACTCCCTCTCCCCTGACGACGCTTCGCCGTGCTTCCGGTTTAGATTACTATCTATCTCTCTGCCCGTGCCGATCACGACGTTTGGCTGGCGTAGATCGTTTCCCCTCCGAGACACCGAGTTCTTTGGTTCGTTTCGTTCGCTCAGGCGCACGTTTCGTTGCCGCGCCCAACGCTGCGTTGCTCGACGCTCACCGCGTGATAGGTGGGCGCTAAGTCCGATGCGGGGCGCATCGTAAGTGATTGCTGTGCCGTAGCGCATTGTCTTATACCCCTTGGCGGGTCGACGGGAACGCTGTCGCGTCCCACTCTTGAAGGCGAAGCTTAAGCGTCCTCCAATTTTTGTCCTTGCAGGCAGTGGAGATTTACGTTCGCGGGCGAACTGGCTTTTATGGGCCTCGCCGTTTCCTCGTTATCATCACGGCTCGTCGGCGGCAAGGAAAACCCGTTCCTTCAGCAGGAGCTATTAACGCATAAATTGAAACGCTAATTCGTCCACCAATCACCATTTTGGCGGCCGTTCGTGATGCCGGGAGCTGCGGGCCGCCTGGTGCTACGAATGCGCACGCCGTTCTATGCAGCAGATTCAAGAAGAGATCTCCGGAGCGCAGGTATAGGAAAGACGGCCCCTGTCGGCGATAATCAATGACAGCATAGATTCGCGCCTTGATAAGAAGTGGTGGGAAACTGGTCTTAACGAGAGCCGAGGTTAAGTTCGCTTCGTTTTTGATTACGGAGAGATGAAAAGAGCGAGGGAGAGCATCTTTGATATACGCACATAGTGTCAGACAGAACGCAGAATTTCACGTTGAGGCGGTACAACTTCAGGCATAGCAATCTAACTCGCGGCTCATTACGTGTGCTCCTAAGCTTTCTTTCTTAATCAGTCGCTTGAACTATAGGTCGGGCTTTCTTTTTCGTAGTTATGACGCGCCTTGTACGAACGCGTTGGAACAGTTTCAACCACATTCGGTCTGCGCGTTCAGATCGACGCGACTTTACTATTAATCGGGACAAAACGGCCGTGACTACAGACTCACCACACCCTTTCTTGTCTGTTCCATGTCATTCTCTCTCAAATTGTATATGCATTCTAAGTGTTATTTTTGCACGTTTTTGCTGGTTTTATACCGTCCCTCGGCGAACAGGGAATGCTTCGCCGTCGAGATGACGAAGTGGAGAAAAGGGAGAGATTGTTAGGTAGGCAGCCGAGTACCTATGAAAGGGAGAGAGATAGAGAGAATAAATAAAGACGCAGACAAAGTGAACTCGTGTCGTTGCGAGTGAGTCGCGGCCCTGCGGATGTCCCCTCTCCGCCGACACGCCGCCGTCCCCGTTCCAAACGAGCCGTTGAAGAGAAAAGGTTGGGGAGACGAGGCTCGACTGGGGGCGCCCGCTGCGGTGGTGACACACGAGGTGTCGGCGCCGCGGTGCCCTTTTACGGACGGGCGGCTTAAAAAGCCCCGCATAATACGAATGCCGCAGGAATTCTCGGCTCATCCTCGTACGCGGAATGTGCGCGTACGCGCTTTCGCGACTGCATGCGCGCGCGTTCTGCTTGAGTCGTTTCTTCCCCTTTCTCCTCCTCCTCGTTTATCTAGGAAAGGAATGAGAGAGAGAGAGAGAGAGGCGACTCCTGTGCGCGCGACGATGCGGGAGGCGGCTTCGCGCTGACTCTCTCGCCCGACGACAACACAACGCTCTCGACGGGGGAACCGGTTTATCTCAATTTGCGACCGCTTCAGCGCCATCGGGTCACAAGGTCGAGAGCACTCACTCGCGGTTTGCAATCGACGCGACCGCCACCGCGCACACGAGAGACCGCGCGGGCGGCGTTTCTCGCTCGCTTTGTTTTAATTTTGTCCGCACCTCCTCGCGTCTCGTTTGCGTTTCTCTGTCTTTCTTTCTTTTCTTTTCCCTCTCTTTCTATCTTGCTGAACACGCGGCGGCTACTGCTGGCGAGTAGGCGACGAAGGCTCGCTCGTCGCCCGTCCCGTCGGTTCGCATGGACCGTATATGCGAGTTCGTTCGCGCCTGTGTGTGGCATGGTCGGCCGTGACACCGTCACCCACGGAGCCAGGGGAAGCGCGAAGCCGCCTTTCCACTACTGTTTGCCCTGGGAACGTAGTCGCCACGTGTGCTCAACGCTGGATTTCGCGCTGCCTTTTTCTCTTATTTCTTTCGTGCAGTCGGTTCGCTCATAGAGCAGCCACTTCCCCTCACCACTCCCCCCCCCCCTTTCCAGCGCACTCATCGGTTAATTATACGAACTGTTTTACCGGGCCATGCCTCTCGGCGAAGCGTCGAATATTATCTAGAGCGAAAAGCGAGAGGAATAAGGGGATCCGAGGGACTCAATTTTTTGTTAGTTGCATCAATATAAAGAAAACAGATAGTAAAGACAGAGAAAGCGCGGGAAAAATAATTATGTTTAATTAAAGTGTAGCATTAATAAGGAAGCGAGAAATGAAAGTATACGGAAAGTCAAGTCTTGCCGCAGGCGGGAGTCGAACCGACACCCTCTGCTTACGGCGTGCGGTGCTTTACCACATCAACTACCGCGGGGGCCGCCCTCCCGTTACACTATCTTGGGAACCTGCGCACGTGTACAAAATTGGCCCTGGGAGTGTTAGCCGGCTCCGCTGCCGGCCAAGGCGGCGGACGTGAAAGATCATTTCAACCGCCTTTCGGGTCAAAGGCAAGTACTCTCCGATTTGGCTCGCTTCGCTGGCGTTGTCTCGTCTCACTAGCGGAGATGTGAAACCAGGTAAGCTGGTTCTTCTCACCTCTCCAGTTTCCATTAAGGAGCCTCTCTTTCTCTCCAACCTGCGCCGATCGCCGCATCACCGGTGCTGCTTGAGGACCGCGCCGGCATTTGCGGCTTTGAAAGAAAGGCGCGCTTGAGCAGTTCGAGCCTTTGTTTTCTTTTCGTCGTTTTCGTAAATTATCCGTTCTGCAGCTCCCCCACCCGCAGGCGCGCTGTGACCAACGACCGCAGCGGCTGTCCGGCCTTGACATTGTGTGAGTAGAACGGAAACAAAGAAACGGCGTATCCGTCTCGCTTCTCTCCTCCTCCTCCTCCGCCCGCTTTGTCCACATCCTCCTTTCCCACTTACCTCTCGCGCAGCGTTTTCGGAAAGTGCTAGCCTTTTCAAGCTGTTCTGGTCACAAAGAAGGTGTTGGGATGGGGGACTATTGTGTAAGACGAGGTGCGTGAAAGAACGTCAGTAAAAGCTCGGGGCTCGTATACACAAAGCTATCTTACGTAAGTGCCTTCCCTGATTGGCTATCACCTGTAGGATAGTCTCGTTATCACAGAGAACGCTATAGCGAGTGGCTAGTAGCGTAGCGCTGACCATGGAGGAAATAAACTTACGCAAAGAGAAGCTTCGTGAATACGTGTCCCTAGCCCGCCCCCTGCCCCTACTTAAAAATTCTTACGTAAGAGCATTTCCTTATTGGTCCACTTTCGGGCGCGCTCGACTCACGATAGCGATATTTGTGATAACGGGACCATATCAGCGACGACAACCAATCATGGATGGAATTTACGTAAGAGAAATTTTCCTTCCTTCCTTTTTTCGCAGGGATGCTGTCAGCATGACTGTGTTGCTTATGCTGATTCCTAGGCCCGTGGCAACGCGGGGTTCCTTATAACTGAAGCACTCTAGGCGGCGACGCTCCGACCCGGGGTCTGTACCATCGTAAGACCATGTTCGGCGTCCCAAGTGCTCTGTTCCTTCGTCCGCAGCTTACGCCCGCCTCCTGCTACTCTGGACATGCCAGCGCTAACATGACAGCGCTAACACTGTTCAGTTGGTGCTATCGAGTCCGTTGACCGCTGCCCCTAACGACGCGCGAGTAGACACGTTGGCGCGACGCACCAACAGTACATTCACTGCTACACCATGACGTCTCACAACGCCGGCATGGACAGGAGCGCCGTCAGCCGCGTCGGAGGCGACACGCATCGATGGTGCACGAGATTCACTCGACGGATAGCCCTCGGCGTTCACGTATATTTACATTCACCGTCTGCTCAGTCCACTGTGTGCACCGCGGTGTTGTATGCACATAGCTACAAAGCAGAAAAGTTAATGCACGTACGCGGAAGCTCACGCCACACAGCAGCGCGAGGTGTAGCTCTTCAAGCTCTTCAATGTTTTCTTAAGCGCTGTATACCTTATGGTTTAAGAAAAGGATCACCTAAAGACAATGACAATTAATCTCAACCAAGTTCGCTAAAAAGGATCATGAGTTGATCGAGGTCACTGCGAACAATACGGTTCGCCGTTGGTGTTATCGCTGCTTGGCAGAAACATTTAATTAGACAGCTTGTTTTGTGTTGCGTGATGTCCCATTACACGTGAAATGCGTACATTTTGAGTGAATTCTAAAAAAATAAAGAGCAAGAGGCATATTTCCCTTAACAACCCACAGACAGGCTTGGGAGTGGTGTCACTGCGTCGCCTGCACCGCTCGCTAAAGTAGCGTAATAATTGAAACGCAAGTTTTTTGCGGGCGTTCCTGCAGCTGGTCAAATGTGTGGATTATTCTCGGTCACTATTCTTTCCTCGCAGCAGAAATACGACGTCTTGGAAAAACATTTTCGAAACAATGTCCTTGAAACAAAGTGCGACAAAGCTCGGTGGTGTAGGTATGCAATGAAGTCGGCAGTGAAAATGAGGAACCTAAATAATTGAATTCTGCGGACCTATACGCGCCAAAACCCTTATTTGATTATGAGACGTACCGAAGTGGGGACTCCTTATTAATTTGGCCACCAGGGGATGTTTAACGTGCACCCAATGAACGGGACACGGACGTTTTTGCATTTCACCCCCATCGAAATGCAAAATTGCGCTTCCTTGTGGTCTCGGCACTAGGTTGTATCCACAAAGACGTGTTCGACGCTGTTGGCGATTTTCGTCAAGCAACGAAATGACTGCTATGCCGATTTCAACCTTTCTTACTTATCCATATATTATCTTTCTTCCAAGTTCGTTTTTTTTTTTCACTTCGAATCATCCAACAAAGCTCATTTCTATCGCTTTTCAATATGTTTGACCATTCATCTGGTTTGACAACTCAATCACGCGCCATTAATTTGTTCCAAGTTCTATAGCCTTTCTGGCTGTTCACTTGATTCTTGCAATATTTTTTATTATCAGTGGGTTTCCTGCAATAATTCAATTCGAGACCCGTCCCCCATCGCGGGTAAGTTCAACGTTTAACGCTCATCATAATCGTCATCATTACCTACCTACATCGATGTGCGACCTCACCTACAGAATTTGCTTTCTTGACTATGCGCCAGTTCGCTGCCTGCGTGTGCAGATATATTCGTGAAAGATGGCGTTTTCCCACACGGAAGCCGTGCACGTGCCAACAAGCAACCATTAGCTATGGAGGCCCTGTGTGCTCCCGTCCGGATTATCTCCTACGCGTGACCCCATCAATTATCATAAAGTGCGGTCTGCCAATGAACCGTCGCTTAATATCTCATGTTACCTCGGCATATTCGCGCGTATAACCCTCGCTTCAACGCGCCGTTGCCCTCCACACTGACCCGAACGTTCGCTTAAAGGTCACTCGAAATCACGCGGTTGATGATGTCACAATCTTGCGGGCAGCCGCGGCCGCCAGCAGCGAGCCAATGGAGGTACGTAAGAACGTCCTTGCGAATACTTATTACTGCGTGCCTGTCTCTTAACTCTCTTTCTCTCGTCTTATTACGGTTTGTTGTTTTATTTTTATTTTATACTTTTTGGAGAAACGCCCACGGGACACAGGGCGCCCAACTGAGGTCTTCTCAACCAAGAGCGATTTCATTTCGGCATCGGCGCCTTTTGACGGACACGTCGTTTGGAACGGAGGCAACTCGTTAGACCTTGTCGCTGATGCCAGTCGCCAGCTTGGCGCGCGAACGCACAGGACTGTTCTCACAGCCGCGGCATGCAAAGTATACGGCTTGCTATACACTGTAGCCGTCCGTAAGCGGACTTGTCAAACTCGAATGGCACTGCCCTTGGGCGGATCGCCGAAGCGCAGCTACATATGTAGTGATCAAGCTTCGAACCCGCTGAGCGGCTGTGTAGCGTCGTGCCACATAGAGGAGCCGGGTGTACCTGAGCCTTCTCCTGGAAGCTTTCGTAGTGGCTCGCACGAAATTAAGAGAGCGATTCGGCGCGTTTTGTCCCAGAATCCCGGTTAATGTGATGGCCATGCTATACGCGAACGAGGCGTCTTCGGCGTAGGCTTAGCTATTGTTCGATACCCGCGATCAGTGATCATATCTGAACGAGTGAAGGCGAGGCCATAGAAGAGTATACAGTCGAGCGCCACCGCAACGAACGCATCTACAACGAAGTTCCCTGTATAGCGAAGGATAGATTATGTTCCGGCCGTGGTGTTATCTTTCATGTGTGTATTGTAAACCCGCCTACGCCGAGGACCACTCCAAGTTTGCTTGCTACGCGAAGGAACTTCGGCGTCCACAAAGGCGGATTTGTTGCTTTGTACAACAAACCTGCCACCGCATACCGGGGCCGTCCCTGTTCTGCTGACGTCACTGAGCGTCACTCTGCACTAGCGACGCACTTGGCAGAACGTGCCGACGTCATCTAGTAGTATACAGTCCTGCGGCACAGCCCCAGGAATCGATCGATTCGTGCGCTGCATGTAACGCAGCAGTGGGTGCCACGGTTGAAGAATACGTCGCACTTGATGACGACGTGATGATGTAATGGTAAATGGTGACCGACGAGAGGTCTACAAAGCCATCTAGCGCGAGAAGTACGCCAGTGTCAACTAAAGCAACCGTATGGAAGAGCCTGTAAACGAACCAATAATTTTGGTGGCAAGGGAGCCGATAGCAGGATTAAGGCGATGCGCAACTTTAAACCTCGCTTCGCTTCCGCATTTCGCCGCACCGAGAAAGCAGCGAACCACGGTGCAGTAAAATCTGGCGCAGTCGCTCATTCTGTCCTATAAAGTGTCCACAAAAAAGAAAAAAAGAAAAAATTAGCTGCGCGCGCGCGCGTGCGCGTATGTGTGTGTGTGTGTGCGTGTGTGTTGGCAGACCACAATAACAGGCAAACAATTAAATTACACATCTATTTCAAATCACGGGTTATTTAAGTAAAATTTCAGTTCACATGTAAAAAAGAAAAAGAAAGAAACGTTGCCTTTTTTATTACGGTCAACTTTTTATTACGGCCGTCCACGAAAAAAAAAAGAATTAAAAGGTGTGTTGAATTAACCGACGTAAACCAAACGGAACTCGACTATATTGCTCTTACTAACAAGTGAAGGCATATGCAGTGGTTCTAGACGAGAGTTCAGAAAACGATCTTGGGAGAGAGGCAGTTTCTTGGAGCATTTAGCACCGCAACGGGATCAGCAGGGCGCCCACAACTTCACGCTCTTGGCACGCTTTACCATCGTAAAATTAGCGTAAAATGTAAATGTAGCCAGTAAATCGATCCTCAAGGAACATAACTTTGTATACTTACGCGGCTCATTGCCAGTGCCGTAATATATGCCTACCTTTATCTATCTCCCAGCCCGAGCAAACGTACACGCACCGTAGGAGAGAATAAAATAATCGCGCCGCGAGCGACTAGAACTGCATACGGCGCCAACGATGCCAGGATGGCCGCGGGGGAGTACACGCGCGTTTTGAAACCAGAAAGCGAGAACCTTTTTATGCCTCGATATGTCTGCTTCTTTCTCTCTTTTTCTTTCTCAGGCGCTCCTGGCAACAGCTTCCGGTAGCGATGGATGTCGCAACGAGACCAGAATACCGAATTCCCGATCCGAAGAGGCGGACGGAATCCCAACGGCAGCGCGCCCAGAGCTGTACATGCAGCTTGCCAGAATTGACGCGCCGGCGGTGCTCAGGTTATATTCGCGCACGCGAGCGAGAGAGCCGCCATTATTATCTTTCTCGCTACGTTTAGCGCCTGGTGGCTGCGTTATGTGTCTACACCGCACCGGCGCGAATTTTCTGCTCCTCGCCTCCCGCAGTCGCTCCGCTCCTTCTCCTCTCGCCAATCTTCACGGCTTGTGCAGACACGCGCGCACACACACTTGGCTTGGCCACTTATTCGGCTGCCGTCAGCTGAGCTTGAGGGCGACCGGAATGCTGTCACGCCGCTGCCTCGTATAACTGCGCCGACTGCTCGTCGCCTTTCGTCCGCTTCGTTACGCATGCGCATACGTGCGTGCGGTCCTCTCGCATTCTTTTGTCTCTCCGGTCTTTCGTTCGTTCTTTCCTTCCACGTTCCTTACATTCTGTTTCTCTTCCTTTCGTTCCGTGTCTTTCTTTTCTGCGATTTCATTCCTTTATTACCTTTCTTCCTTCCTTTCTTTCTTTCTTTCTTTCTTTCTTTCTTTCTTTCTTTCTTTCTTTCTTTCTTTCTTTCTTTCTTTCTGTCCGCTATGTTCACTGTCCCTAATGCTTTTATGTTCTTTTCCCGCTTGGGTTGCCACGCGGCATGACGTCATTATGAGACTAAATATAACCCTGTTATAAGCATGCCGGCCTCCTCTCCTTATGTTGCCTTTCTTCAGGCGCCCATTACTTTATTACTATTTCTGTTATCTTAATTCACTCATTCTTCGTTGTTGCCTCCATTAATTTGTCATTTCTCTTTGTTTCTTTCCCTTCAGCCTTCTTCGTTGATTCAGCTTTTCTTTTTTTCTCGCCACACTATATCGCGTTTGTTTTTCAGTTTCATTTATTCCTTCCCTCGTTCATTATTTCATTGGGTCATTCACTCGGTGTTTCCGTTCCCTCTTTTCTTTCTTGCATTCATTTCTTTATATTCTTTCTTGACTTATTTCTTTGCTTCTTTTTTATTCGGTTTCACTCATTAAGTCCAGTTTCACTCATTATAAGTTTTTTTCTGCCCCCCCCCTTTTTTTTTCATTCATCTCTATTTTTTCGTCATTTTTTTTAGTATTTCACGCATTTCATTCTTCCATTCATTCATTCATTCTCCCTTGAAGCGCTCATCTCCGATCCATGTCGTACGAGAACATTAGGTGACTTTCGAATTGGCTCTCTCTCTCGTGTTTCCCAGACTTCACCCGCACGTCGTCGAGCTGAAATAAGAACGCGCACAAACGCGTCGCTGCAGGCGCGACGCCGGCGCGTAAAAATCCCGCGCATTTTAATCGCCGGACAAAGAACGATAATAATACGCAAAACGAACGAGACGACGCCCGCGCGGTGCGCAGGTGACGGCTACGGCAATCAAGTTTAAAAAAAAAGAAAAAAAAAAAGAAAAGAAAGCGCGGCAACTGCGATTGCGAGGCGAACGTCGGCAGAACGGAGATTACTCTCTCGCCGATGCCTCCGGCATGACACTACGGATGGAAGAGCGCAGAGCAAAGAGAAACCGAGAGAGTGACGCACGAGGGTGTCGTTCAGATAGGGAACGGCGTTATCTTTTCTTTTCCGTCGAGGGACTCGAGGGAAATCCCCGTGTTAGAGTGTAGTCACCTTCTTCAGGTAGCACCTGTGCGCGCGACGCGTCTGGCTGTGCGTGTACCGAGAAGCATGTGACGTGCGATGCAGCAACTGCACGCGTGATCGGGAGCTGCCGCGCACACGTCGGCTCTTTTGTACAGCTGTATCAGCAAACAAGCCCCTGTCCCCCATCTTATTTATTTATTTATTTATTTATTCATTTATTTATTTATTTATTACGGATTGGAAATGTGGGAAACAAGCACGACATGTCGCCCGCCTTCTCCCCTCAACTATAAATTCTCAAATGAATAAAGGATCATGACTGGCGAAGTGAAACGTTCGTGTTGTTTAGCGGTTTGCAGCCAAACGTAGGGCAATCACTTCCAATAGAAGATAATAAAACGCTAAAAATTATGTATAGGTGTTATTGTTCGTGAGATTAAAAACGATAATGATAACATGCTAAACCTGCCGTGGTTGCTCAGTGGCTATGGTGCTGGGCTGCTGAGCACGAGGTCGCGGGATCGAATCCCGGCCACGGCGGCCGCATTTCGATGGGGGCGAAATGCGAAAACACCCGTGTACCTAGATTTAGGTGCACGTTAAAGAACCCCAGGTGGTCGAAATTTCCGGAGTCCTCCACTACGGCGTGCCTCATAATCAGAAAGTGGTTTTGGCTCGTAAAACACCATAATTTAATTTATGTGAACCTGCTACAGCACGATTTTACGGCTTTGGCGAACTGGTGCCACCAATGGCTAATGGAACTGAATTTTAACAAATGCAACGTCATGCGTGTCCCCCGTACTTCTAGTCCAGTAGACTATCTAAATGACTATCTAAATGACATCGCACTCGAATGTGTCAATTCTTATAAGTACTTAGGCATCCACATTACATCTGATCTAACTTGGAGGCTTCATATAGATTACATGTATCAATAAAACTAACAAAACGCTAGGTTACCTGCGGCGTAAATTTTCTAACGCACCGTCTTCTTTGAAATTAGTTCTTTATGAAACATTAATTCGTCCTCAACTAGAACACTCGTCAGCAGCGTGGGATATTAGCCAAGACTACTTGGTTTCTTCCTTAGAGCGTGTCCAGAATAGCTGTGTTCGTTTCATTCTTTCCAACTTTAACCGTGGAGCAAGCACAACAGCAATGAAAACTCATTCGAATCTTACATCGTCGACATCGTTGACGAAAGATTTGTCGACTCACTCTGTTCCACAAGTTATACCGTCATTCCACCTTGCACAATAACTCCTTCCGCCGGCCCAATTACATATCGCGTCGCACGGATCATCCTCGCAAAGTATAGCCGTTACCTTATGCGGAACAGCCGCTTTTCTACGCTCGTTTGTTGCCCGCACATCTAAGCAGTGGAACGATCTTCCCAATGATATTGTATCTATTACTGACGCCAATATATTTCGCAAAGTTTTGGTTGGCATTGTGTGAACATTGGCAGTTTTGCATTTCGTATTTGCGAACGGTTTCATTGTGTGTTTTTTACCTAACATTGTGTACATAGGAGCAGGCATTTATGCACCTGCATTTTTCACATTCTTTGTCTGCTTTAGTTTTCTTTGTACCCAATTCCCTCTGTAATACCTGCATGGACTCGAGGGCAACATAAATAAATAAATAAATAAATAGTACCGAGGGAAAGGAAGGCTATAGCGGGTCATCCTTTCCAGCGCTTTCCAGTAGGTCAAACCATATAGTTTCTCACTATATTACCTAGAGGAAAATCTGGCGCTGCTGCACTGTGGTATGCATGGGAATGCCGGTATGTTGTGACTTCGGATTGACATCGTTCTAGGAGAGCCAGACAAGCACCGTTCCGTCTGTCACAATGATTCATTTTCCACTAAAACTGCACGTAAAAGCTGTTTTAGCTTTATTATTAAACAAAACCATGTTTTGTTTAGCTATGAGAACTTTGTTGCATGTACAATTATATGATGCGTAAAAAGTATCAGCGGGCTGAAGTTGGAGGACAGACGAGAAGATTCGCGCTCGCTTTGGAACAGTTTGTCGTCTGTTCTTGCTTTTCTTCCCTTCGTCATGCATTGTAGGTGAGTAAAGATGCAATTTGCGTAAATGGAAACATTTTATGAAGATTTCACTTTGAGAAAGCGTTATTTGTGTAGCAATATGCACGTTTTAGACGAAGCCTCTTACAACACCAGCCAACACAAGCCTCGCAGACACATATACCGTCATTCCCATGACGGCACGGCGCCCCTTAAGAAACTCCCATAGACGGCGGCGCCAGATTTCCCTCTAGGTGTTATAGTGAGAAACTCTATGGGTCAAACTCTCCAGCGATTTGCCTGGGGAATGTCCCTCATGCTGATGGTCCGTGCCTTGCTCTGACGGTCGGCCCAAACGCTGGTGACTAATAAACACCTTTGCAACATAAACACAAAAGAAGAAGGATAAAAAAATTAGTTTTTGCACAGTTTTGCAGCACTACTATTCTTCTACTACTACTACTACTACTACTACTACTACTACTACTACTACTACTACTACTACTACTACTAATAATAATAATAATAATAATAATAATAATAATAAGAAGAAGAAGAAGAAGAAGAAGAAGAACACGCTGAGATGGTTTCCGAAAGTTTGCGTTTAAATTCTTTACCATAATCGACAATTCTTTTGCATTATTGCTAGATTCTTTCGAATTTTCGGGTCGTTTCGCTGAAATACGGTACAAATGCGAGAAGGGAAACCGCTACTAGAGGAAGTGTCAATCTCTAACGCGCATGCGCGAGCGGCCCACGCGGTGTCTGCAGCCTTTTCGAGCGGCCAGTGGTCCCGCGCGGCGGCAGTTCCTTTCTCTTCGCGCAGTAGCAGCAGCGCGGCGGCATCGTCCCTCAGCGGAAGCGAGAAAGGGGCCGCAGGTGCGGCGACCCATCGCCGGCGGCTCGCGAGGCTCAGAGGAGCCGCGATCCAGATGAGACCCGCATTGCGCGACGAAGCAACGGAAGCGCAACCGCCGAAATTTATTCCATCTCTCCCTCTCTCTCCTCTCCCTGGGCTCGAGGGAGCTCGCACTATAACTATCCTTGCTGCGCTCGCAGTCTTCTCCGACAGAGAAGAAAGACCCAACACTCGTTCCATCCAAGTGTTTCCTGGTGGTAGTGCCACGAAGTGGAGGGCTTCCTTCCAAGGCTTGGTGCCTCAGCAGGGAAGCTGAAAAAGAGAGAGAAAGAGAGGGGGGATACCGAATGAGAAAGGGGATTCCGTTTTATCGATGCAATTTCGTGCAAAAGCAAGTTGCACTGCGCTCTTGAAAGTGCATAGCTTAAAGTCGGCGCTTGTCTTCGCCTGTCCTACAGTATTAATCATGTCCCAAATTGTGCTGTCACATTTTAGATCAGGCGGAACCCACTCCTCCCCCCCCCCCTTTTTTTTTGGAGGGGGCGGGGGCTACGAAAGTGTAACGCTAATTTGCGTGCCGCGCTAGGGTTGTAAACAAGGAAGCCACACGATGCTGTCTCGAAGGGTAGTTAGGTGTCTTTTCGCAGTTAAGGCTGCATAGCAGATAGAGACGCCGCTTGTCGCGGTGGAAACGAGTGTGAGGCTTATAGTTTCGTGACGATGAAAATACAGGCGAGGCTGGCACACGCGTTACAGTTTCGTAAGATTCGCCGTGTCACAGTTATTTTGCGTTGATAAAGCATTCGGACTTACTTTTGACTTACCCGCCGTGGTTGCTCAGTGGCTATGGTGTTAGGCTGCTGAGCACGAGGTCGCGGGATCGAATCCCGGCCACGGCGGCCGCATTGTAAGGGTTGCCCGACCGCAACCCTTACAGCGTGAGCACGAAGAGCAGGCAGACAACAAGCAATTGAAAACTACGCTAACTTCGGAATAAATAAATAAATAAATAAATAAATAAATAAATAAATAAATAAATAAATAAATAAATAAATAAATAAATCGGTAACATAAAATAACATAGTGCTTAACATACCTCTTCCATCATAGTGCTTGGCTCTCTAGTAGTACACTATCTGTCCAGTGCAATAAAAACATGAATAGGAAAGACAGCGTCGAAACAGGGATCTTCTTCTTTCCCGGTGCCAGGTTAAATGCCAAGGTGACCGGCATAACTCGGTTCACTGCAACTGTCGAAGGGCGGCTGCCTGCCAAAGGTCGCGTTAGCGTGGGCCCTTCAACTCCTCGCTGCGAACGTGCGCCGATTGCCAAAAGGGTGCACCCAGAATAGTCAAGCGCACTTCTCACAACACGCGGCTATACATTCCCCCTCCAAGTCGTCACCTACTGAGTTCTACGCACGGCCCCGCTGTGGAAGTTGCCAGGCGAGGCGCTGTTTAAGAAAGCGTTGGGAAGCCCACACACACGCGCGCGACTCCGTATACTTTCGCGCGTATATGTGTGGGCTGCCTGGTAAGCGTGCAACTTTGCTCTAACGCAAGTGGTGTAGGCAGATATAGACCGGAGGCAAGGCGGCGCAACACTGTAACAATGTTGCTAAGCTCACATATAGTCCCGGAACGATCAATCCTCGCGTTGAAAACAGAACGGGCGGTGAACAAAACCCACGGCGGAGTTTCGAAATCGTGCAACGACATGAGGTATACAGACCGGCGCACGCTCGGCTGCTTCCCATTGTTTTATTTTTTGGTAGAGCCAGTGGCAAACAAAATAAAATGCTACGCGAAAGTCAGAGGTATACACACGCATGCATAAACGTCAGTTACTCGCGCAGAGCAGACCACACACGGGCAACCGTTAACTTTCAACAAAGCGTGCGGTGACTCATTAGCAAAATAGGAGGAAACGCAGTGATGGTAGTCAGGGCTGCCGTTTGCTTCAGGCTAGGCCGCGGGAAAGGGGAAAGTGAGGAGAAGGGCCGCAAAGCTTCAGGAAATCGACACGCACACGCGCCACAGTGCCTCACACAAAGAAGCACCCGCACTGTTGTGTATGAACGCCGCTATTGATAGTTCTGGTTGAGATTAATAGGAACAAGACAAGGCAGGCCGCGTAGAAAACAGGTAGCATGCATCCTATTAAAGCTGCACATTGTGTGCCAAGCGAAGGAAAACGCAGGGAACAGCACGCACAAACATAGTCGAGGACAGCAGGACTCCACTAGGGATGAAGGCAGGAACAAAAATGCAGGAACAAAATGGCCAGTAACGATAATCCCAAAACAGTCAAGGACCGATGAACTTGAAAACCTGTTGCTTGCACAGAAGGCCGATTCCTTACGCACGAGCGTCGACTGGCGGGCAGGTCCAACGTTTATAGCTACCTTTTATCTATAAAGCATCTATAAACATTGGGCCGGTCAGGGCCTTTTAACGGCGCGAAGCGGCAAGATCAGCAAAAGCAAGAGAGATCAGCAAGCGATCGGCAAGATCTTACCGATCTTGCCGCTTTAAAGAATCGTTAAAGAACCGGTCGACTGCGCCTAATCCCGGTAAAGTAGCGATAACTGAAACCTATAGCTGTTCCCGGCAATCTCTGATTACGAAATTATGCTTCCCAATTACCGATTATTTGAAAAAATATTCAATCTCCTGATGGTAGCGTGTTTCTGCGATTAAAGAAGTCCAGGTGTGAAATGGGCAGAAGCTTTATCCTGCAGAACTTTCTGCAATAACACCGTCGTTATTGCAGGTCGCGTTTACCGAAGTCCTGACTCAAATAAAGATTATCTCGAGGTCGTACAAGATTTTCTGTGTAGTCATGTTTTGTCGAGAACCATAAGAATGATCATCATGGGAGACGTTAAGCTACCAGAATTTAAATGGAACACATTGCAGTATACATCGCATGCTTTTGTGGCACTCATTAGTTCAATGTTAACTTTCAATCTACATCAAGTATAAAATCATTTAACACGCTCACAAGGAACTGTACTCGTAAATAATATAATTTATCTAATATTTCTCAGCGATCATTTCTTACTTAACAAAACGTGAATAAGTATTACTGAAGGCGTATCTGACCACTACATACCTATATGTCAGGTACTACTGACATCTTCTATATCAAAAACTCCATTCGAGAGCACAGTCATTAATTTTGACAGATCATATATGGGAGTATTCTGACCTACTTGGCACATGAATTCACACCCTTTCCTGTTCATCGAGCTGTCAACACACGTAAAATCACCTAGATTCTACAATACATGATTGTATTGCCAAATCTATCCACTTAAATAGCGGGCAACAAAAAAAGTGAAACACAACCCATGGTTGTGTTTCATTTCACAACACAAACGAAGAGTGAAAAGGTTACGCCAGTCTACCGAGAAGAATGAAAGAGAACCACTTCAGTTTTCAATGAATGCGCTGACACAGCTTGGTTCCGCAACATAGTCACTAACACAACAGAACTGGAAAGAGTTCATAGAAAAGTGATACGGTTTATTCACAATTAATACGGACGTATGGATTCTCCTACGGAGCTCTTAGCATCATCTGGGCTAGCCACACTGTCAAAGCAAACTAAGCTCGATTAAAATTTATGCATAACCTGCGGCACAACCAACTTACTATAGATTAGTCAAAGCATATAAACTTTTCTAGGTCCCGGTTATCATGCCATAAGCACAATAAAACGCTGATAGAACACTCCTGCAATGCTGATGCATTCAAATATTAATTTTTTTCCTGCTGCGGTTTGGGAGCGAAGCCATTTTATTCATGAAAAGCCAACAACTCAATGTCAACATTTAGTAGCCTGTTAGATAGAGAGAGAATATTTGCTACATTTCAGAATGCCTTGATCTCCTCTGCAAAAGTCTTTTTTTTTTTGCGTACTGAGAAAATTGTGTAATTATTTTCTAGAGTTGTAATAGATTGTGTACAGTGCATTGTAAGAGTATATACCAGATGACATTTTTTTTTCTCTTTTTTGTAGGGGCGTGAATTATGTTTTTTACTGTTTTTAGTAGAGGTACTTTTCAACTCTGTATAATTAGCACATTGTCTTTCCGTGTTCGATATAGATGTGCGAATTATGCATTTGTGGTTGTATTTGCGCTGTCCTTTTTGAAATGTGCTGTTGCAAGAGCTACATTCGAGTTGCATACTACGCCCACTTGCTATGGTCTCCAAAGGAGGCTAGCAATTGAAGATAAATAAATAAATAAATAAATAAATAAATAAATAAATAAATAAATAAATAAATAAATAAATAAATAATGTTAGACAGAAAGTTCCCGGACTGAGTTCGAAAAAAGTGCAGGCAAAGCGGAGACTTGTATCTCAATCCGTATTAACATGTAGCGTCATCCAAATATACTGACAGACTCGCAAACATGGTGATCACGCAAGTGATCGGCCTGCCTTCATGTAAATGTGATCATATCGGTGAAGTGGTAAGTAAAGCTCTTCTTTCAGATTGTGTCCAATCTCTCTAAATATCTCAAGATCGTTGCGTAAGATAAGTTAAACAAACACCTGTTTAATTTCATGTCTTCCGATACCATGCGCACAATGTGACACGGCGATTTCTATGCAGTAACTACCTCAGACGTTACACATTTGCAGCGGTGTAGACGACGTCGACGGGCGGCCGACTTTGAGATTGTTTGGCGCCGAATCTCTGCCCTTCCGGAAAACGTTTGCAGATATTTCAAAGTATACAGCTTCTCGATAATCACTTCGTCACCAAATAATTGCTGAATCATCCTCTACGCCGAGCAGCGAACCTCACGGACGAAGAAAGCTCAGAAGACACTGTCTGCCCGAATACGCAACAAAACATCGTTGTCGTCAGTACACCTCGCCCGGACCATGCAGACCGGTACGCTCGCATCCGCTCTATCCATGTGAACGGCGTCAACCACGAGGTCAATGCATACGAAACCGCAGCTGAGCACACGACGAATAAATAAATAAATAAATAATGTTAGACAGAAAGTTCCCGGACTGAGTTCGAAAAAAGTGCAGGCAAAGCGGAGACTTGTATCTCAATCCGTATTAACATGTAGCGTCATCCAAATATACTGACAGACTCGCAAACATGGTGATCACGCAAGTGATCGGCCTGCCTTCATGTAAATGTGATCATATCGGTGAAGTGGTAAGTAAGGCTCTTCTTTCAGATTGTGTCCAATCTCTCTAAATATCTCAAGATCGTTGCGTAAGATAAGTTAAACAAACACCTGTTTAATTTCATGTCTTCCGATACCATGCGCACAATGTGACACGGCGATTTCTATGCAGTAACTACCTCAGACGTTACACATTTGCAGCGGTGTAGACGACGTCGACGGGCGGCCGACTTTGAGATTGTTTGGCGCCGAATCTCTGCCCTTCCGGAAAACGTTTGCAGATATTTCAAAGTATACAGCTTCTCGATAATCACTTCGTCACCAAATAATTGCTGAATCATCCTCTACGCCGAGCAGCGAACCTCACGGACGAAGAAAGCTCAGAAGACACTGTCTGCCCGAATACGCAACAAAACATCGTTGTCGTCAGTACACCTCGCCCGGACCATGCAGACCGGTACGCTCGCATCCGCTCTATCCATGTGAACGGCGTCAACCACGAGGTCAATGCATACGAAACCGCAGCTGACCACACGACGAAGGGGGTCATCCGTGGGATCCCACTCACGGAGACTCCCCAGCAGATCCACAACAAAATTGTCACTGCCCGAAACCCGACAGCCTTGGCAGCCAAGCGCATCGCTTCAACTACAACAGTGATCGTCGCTTTTGACGGACTGGATGTGCCTTATCAGGTCTGCTACGGTTCCACGTTACTCCCATGTTCGCTATATCGGAAGCAAATTGACATTTGTTACCAGTGTGGCCGCCTCGGACACCGTATGGACGTTTGTCCCTACCCAAATAACAAGATATGCCGGGGCTGCGGTGTCCGCAACCCCCCCGCCGACCATAACTGTAACCCTAAGTGCTCGCTCTGTGGTGGTCCCCATTTCACCGCGGACAAAAGCTGTGCCGCTCGATATAAAACCCCGTACGTCATCCGCAAGCGTATCGGAGAACGACGAACAACCAGCCAAGCCACCTATAAACAAGCCGGCCCCTCCACCCTCAGCAACAGAACCAGGCCACGCTCCCGCACACCGTCAAGGGGGAGCCGTTCCCGCTCCAGAACTCCATCTCGATCCAGGCAACAACGCTCAAGATCCCGGTCTGCATCGGCTTCACGCATCACATCTACCAACAACAGCAAGGTGAGCTTCGCAGACGCTCTCATGGGCACCTCGCGAGAGGGTCGTAATATCGACAACACACAAGTCACCTACCCTCCTCTTTCACCAGAAAACCCAGAAATAGCTCAGCTTAAGCGCGAGAACGCCATCCTACGTGATCTCCTAACTAAACTCTCGCAGGAGGTTAGAGACCTCAAACAGTCCCAAACACCAGCCCCTACACCTATCGCACAGAACGTCCCTGCCGCTAGTCAGGAGGCCCCCTCGACTCCCGCCCCCAAGAAGAGAGCCCTGCAAGATGGAGCCACGGGACAGGTCCGCTCTGAAGTTAAAGACATGCTCATCTCACTTCAAACAACTATTAGCACTTTCCAACATGCTCTGGACTCCATCCAGCAAGCCTTCATTGGTATTGTCCAACGCGTGACCAACCTGGAAACTCATATTCTCACGCCTCCTAGCCATGCCGCCCCCGTCTGCGACCCTTCCGGTACGCCGGTGGCGACATCCACCATCTCCCACCATGGCTCACACTAATCAAGACGCCCTCATTTGGCAGTGGAACTGCCGAGGCTTTCATCAAAAACAACCAGTGCTCAATCAATACCTACGCCAACATACCCGCCGCCCGGATGCTATCCTACTTCAAGAAACCAACAACGCCCCGACCACGCTCCCCGGTTATCAAACCTTCCATACCACCCACCCTCTTCGCCGGGTCTCCACCCTAGTACGGCGTCGTATTCCTGTTATTGAACATGATCTCAATAGTCCTCACATCGAACATCTATTCCTCGAATTAATTCCCAATCGTAAACGGAAAGAATGCATCTTCCTTCTGAACATATACAATAGCCCCAAGGATAAAGCAAGGTGTCGCTTCCTCACCCTCTTTAAGAAGGCTCTTCACGTAGCTGGAGCGCACCCCCTACTCATCGGCGGTGATTTCAACCTCGCCCATACAGGCTGGGGCTACGTTCGCACGGAAGCTGCAGCTCGCAACCTCTGGCAAGATTACCACGACTTAGGCCTTACGCTCATCACGGATCCCTCCTTTCCTACACGCCTCGGTACTTCCACTACCCGGGACTCTACCCCCGACCTCACCTTCATCAAACATATCACCAATGCACACTGGACCAATACCCAGCAAGACCTGGGCAGCGACCATTATATCCTTGCTCTCTCTTTACCCCAACTCGCTGCCGCCCCTGCCCCCACTAAAGAATTCACCATTACCGACTGGGATGTTTTTCGAAAAATACGCATAGGTTCTACCTCAGCAGAAGGCATTACCGACATTAACACCTGGATGCAAGCTCTACGCACTGATGTTCAAACGGCCACTCGGGTGGTAACTACAGATGCCTCAGTTGAACGCATGGATAGCCGCCTCGCCCATCTTCTGGAGGCTAAAGCCTCCATCCTAGCTCGATGGAAGGGGCAGCGCCTAAACCGTCGCCTCAGAAGCAAGATCTCGAAACTGAACACAGCCATCGAGGAGCATTGTCAAATCCTCAGCCGGCAACAATGGACTGAGCTGTGTAACACGGTGGATGGACAACTTCATCGCCCTTCCTCGTGGCAACTCCTCAAACATCTGCTTGATAATACCACCACCCGCACCACCCAACAGGATCGGCTGCAGAAGCTCCTTTATACGGAGACCCTTAAGCAAGGTCCACAACAGGTGCTTGACTACCTCTGCACCAGATATATCTCCAGGGGACAAGTCAGTCCACACAGCAATTACATCGGTAGACCCAACCCAACACTAGACGCCGATTTCAGCGTATCTGAAATACACGCCGCTCTACGCAAGCTTAACGGTCGTTCTGCTCCAGGGCCAGACGGGGTCACTAACAAAAGCCTTCGCAATCTCGATGACGAGTCCGTGTCCCATCTGACTGACTACATCAACGATTGCTGGCGCAGTGGTGCCCTTCCAGCCGCCTGGAAGACTGCCAACGTTATCTTAATCCCAAAGCCTGGCAAACCATCTAGCCTCAATAACTTAAGGCCCATCTCCCTCACTTCATGCGTAGGCAAGGTGATGGAACACGCCTTCTTAGCACGCATCAACAGTCACCTCGAGGACAACTCTCTCTATCCCCACACCATCATTGGATTTCGCCCTCACCTTTCTACTCAAGACGCTATGTTGCAGCTCAAACATCAAGTGCTCAACGATCGTTCTCGTAACATGAAAGCCATTCTCGGACTCGACCTCATTCAAGCCTTTGATAACATTTCCCATGCAGCTATCCTTGATCAGGTCTCCAACCTCCAGCTGGGAGAGCGAGCCTACAATTACATCCGTGACTTTCTCTCCAATCGCACGGCTACCCTCTCGGCCGGGGATTTACGATCAGACCAGCTTCCCCTTGGCAGCAAAGGCACCCCGCAAGGTTCCGTTATCTCTCCCATGCTCTTTAACTTAGTCATGATTGGCCTTGCCAAGCAGCTACAGCAAGTCGACAATATCAACCATACCATCTACGCCGACGACATCACCATCTGGTCGTACCGAGGCAGTGATGGTCAAGTGGAATCGGCCCTCCAAACGGCGATTGACACGGTTGAAGCCTATCTCCAAGGGACTGGACTGCGCTGTTCGCCGGCTAAATCGGAGCTTCTGCTATACAAGCCCATTCAGCGGGGTCGCCCTCCCAAACACCAATCTGATCACCGACCCTGTGACGCCATCACCCTACGCCTTCAAGATGGCAGTCCTATCCCAAACGTCCCTAGTATCCGGGTTCTTGGTCTCACCATCTCTACCAACGGCTCCAACGCCTTGGCTCTCAACAAGATCTGTGCCCAATCTCAAAACACCCTACGACTTCTTAAACGTATATCTAACCGTCGAGGAGGACTCAAAGAAGAAAGCCTTCTCCGACTCGTCCAATCCTTTGTCATATGCCACATCACCTACGTTGCTGCGTACCTCAACTGGTACCGGGCTGAGCAGAACAAGCTCGACACCCTCATACGAGGGGTCTACAAGCAAGCACTTGGTCTCCCACATTGCACCAGCACTGAACTCTTCAACCAACTGGGAGTTCACAACAACCTTTCCGAACTCATTGAAGCCCAACAACGCTCTCAGCTTGAACGGCTCACCCATACTGAAACGGGGCGCTTTATTCTGTCCACGCTTGGCTTCACCTACCATCAGCAACAGGGCCCCAAACAACCGATCCCGACCGACATCCGTAGCTGGATCTACATAGACCCTATCCCTAGGAATATGCACCCTGAATATAACAGGGCCCGGCGCCAAGCTCGGGCCGGAGCTATCATAAAAGCCCTTGCCAACGTACCTGGCGTCACATTTGTTGATGCAGCCCGATACTCCCATGGCACACGATTTGTGGCCGTTGCCACACGTGATGGAGCCCTACACCATGCCTGCAGCGTCACTACCCCCACTGCAGAGACGGCTGAAGAAGTGGCCATCGCCCTGGCCACTTTAGATCCCACCTGTCACACCATAGTGTGTGACTCTCGCTCAGCCGTTATTAACTTCAGCAAAGGGCGTATTTGTCCCCAAGCTCTTCGCATCCTCTGCCAGGCACCACATTCTAAAGACAGCATCATCTCCCTAACATGGATCCCGGCCCATGCGGGCCCTGTCCACCCACACCTCCCCAATCTCAACGAGGTCACCCACTCCATTGCGCGAGGCCTAGTCAACCGCGCCGGAGTCACTGGAGATGAGTTGGACACCAGGGACAGTCTGACAACTTATAACGATCTTGTTAAGGCCTTTTACCTGAGTCGCCGAATCTTCCCCCCGCCTCACCCAAAGTTCAGCCGGGCGCAGGCTACCACCCTGCGTCTACTACAAACAAACACGTACCCTTCACCCGCCCGCCTCCACCTTATATTTCCGGACGTCTACACTACCCCCAACTGCCGGTGCTGTGGAATTCACCCGGCTACGCTTTCGCATATGCTATGGGAGTGCCCAGCACAGTACGCACAGACTAACACCACGACTCTCTCGTCGAGGTTGCATGAGGCTCTGCGGAGCTCCACCCTCGACGACCAAACCTGGGCGACCCAGCACGCCCGCGAGGCGGCGGCGAGGCAAGCCCTCGACGTCCCTTCGTGGGAGGCGTAGGCCCGGCCACCATAAAGTGCTGGTTCTGCAATAAAAGTTTATTCCTCCTCCTCCTCCTCCTCTACGCCTCGCTAGGGTTTTTTTTTAACGCAGTAGTTAAGCGTCAGCTCTCTGCTCGAAACTTGTGTCCATCACCTCGCTCATGTGATGTCCATTTGAATGTACTAAGAAGCCGAACAGTGAGTTGCAAACACAGCTCTAACACCTAATTAGTATAAATATAGAAACTCTTCCAAGGATATGCCTACTGTGACCACATACAAAGCGACTCAATAACATCCATTCCTCGATTTTAAAATGCCGTATATATATATATATATATATATATATATATATACACAAAAGAAGGACACGTCCTAGAACTTTCTTGAGAAAGGAAAATCCCGAACCAACTCACAGGCTATATGAGAGATATCGTCGAGGAGTGCTTTGGATTGATGTGCATGCCTTATGGTTCTTTTACGCTCACACAAATCACGGCAGCGCTTTTGCATTTCCGTCCAGCAAAATGTGACCGGTGTGCCCTCGGGAGTCGAGCGCGCGCCGTTTACAGTTTGGTAAGCAGAAGGCAGTGAAAACACTTTATCACTGCACCCGAGGCTGCAGGACTAGGAATGTAGTAAAGGAGTCAACCTTTAAATGGGGCCGAGATAACATAATTAGCCTTCGACAGAGTTACCCGTTCGAAGCCTGTCTCACAGGCAGCTTCCCTCTTATATGCCCGATACGACTCCTTCCACAACCTTGAACGCCGCTAATGAATCGATTCAGTATAACACGCGTCCGATACCAGCTTCGACAGTCGGCGGGGCGATTTGTAGGGCGACAAAGCAGATTACGTCTGTCTGGTGCGACAAAAGGCTTCCGCGCCTTGCGAGCGCGCGATGGATATCGCTTTAAGCAGCGACCGCTTCAAGCGCCTGCTGGGACGGCCGCTCAGATTTCGTGACAAACGAGCGAGGTAAAGCGGAGCGAGGTCGCTGAGCATATATGCACACGGAACGAAGACGGAGCTTGGTTAAAGCGGGGGGAGGAAAGAGTATACTCAAGCGTACATACACACACATGCAGCTGAAACAAACCAGACTCGAATGCGAGCGACGGGTTATATAGCAACGACGGTTCCCTCGCCTCGTTACGCAGGCACGCACGCGTGGAGCATATGCTCCCCGCGCGCGCTGCCACCTGTGGAACGGGCGAGAATACGGCCGGCGGAATCTCGCGACAACCTGTTCTCTTTCGTCTTTCGTTCTCGAGTCGCCCGGCGATTCTCGTCTCGTGCGAACGGCCTCCCGCGCGCTTGCCGTTCAACGCCTCCCTCCTCGCTCCCCTCCAGCCTCTTAACTCGCTCCAACCCACTCTGCTTGCAGTGGCAAAATAAAGTTGTTTCTCTCTCTCTCTCTGCCCGTGTGGTTCGTACGACGTGCAAACAGCACGCACCGGGCGTGAAATCACGCGCCGTATAAGAAAAGACAGCGATATGCGAACGCGGCGGTGGGGGGCAGCGGTGGCAAGATGTGCGCGGTAAATCCAGAGACGAGACCAGGCCGACAAGACACCCGCGCACGTCGCCGGGGGCCCGTGCGCTTACAGTGCGCTCACAGATGGAAACAAGAGAGCTGAAAAAGAAAACAGATGTGGAAACGCGCGAGAACCTCGCTAGGGCGGCGATTAGAACGAGAGGGAGCAACAGACGACTGTATAAGAAGCAAGGCCGTGGCAAAAACAAAATTAAAAATTAAAAAAGAAAATAGAGGAGAGGGAGACGCACTGACGTATGGAGAGAAGAGAAAAAGAAGGCCATATCAGACACACAACGAACAGATCAGCGCGAACGAGAGTTCGTAGCGGGGGGAGAAAAGTCCGGTTTCTCGCTGGTTCCGAAGAACGGAGCAAAAATTTGAGAACCACGGCAGGATGCCGTAAGGAATGGACGCGCACAATAGACTGTGGGGAGAAAGCGAAACTTCGCGAAAGCGCGGGGGTCACGCGAGCGTGCGCAGCTGGCGGGAAGCGAAGCCAGTGTCGCGAAGCCAAATAGGATGACACGCAAGTGCAAAAACAACCGAGCCCGACAGTGAAAATCACGCGACCTTTCTCGGTTGTTGGCGCTGCCCTTTCGCTCTCTGCTAGCTTTCCTTCTCGTTCTTTTTTTTTTATGCTGTTCCTTCTCCTCCTCCTTCTATACTTCTGCTGCCGTTTGCGCAGTTGGAGAACGGACGTAGGCCGTCGCGTTTCTTTGTGTTTGGTCGCCTAGTGCAACACGAGACTATGCGTGCAACCGACTAGATACACCACAGACGAAGCGAGCGTTGCCTGCCGTTGAGAATAGGGGGGGTTGGGGGGGTGATCATCTCTGATTGCGTTCACACGGGCAATGAAGCCACGCATGAACGAGCACAATCTGCGTTGCTCTCTCTCTCTCTCTCTCCTCCCATTCCCCCTCGGCATGTGCGTGTCTTTTGTTTTAATTCGAAACAGTAGAGGGTTGACTCGATTTTCCTTCCTCTCTTCTACAGCTTACTTCTTCGACAGATCGACGTCAGCCGCTAACTCGGCGCTCACTGCAGCGAGAGCCACGCGTCCTGTCCGTCAAACCAGGAACGAAAAATGGTTGCGCGTCTCAGAGAATCAAAGGTCCATCCTTAGCGGGCGGCCATCTCAACGGGCGTCGCGTACTCCGCACAAGACGCTTACGTAACGGCGTTCCTTAATTGGCCCGTCACTCGTGAGAGCTTTCAGCGTGATAAAGAGACAATCGCCGTGGCGGAGGCCAATCCCGAACGGCACCTATAGGCAACATAAACTCTGCGGACTCGGCGTCAGATGATCAGTAGTGAAGAACGGGCATACCGATACTCTGGCAGTGGTTTTTGACTTGCCCTAGTCAATTTTATGCATTTCCCTGCACTACACGGAATTAGCGAAGGCGAACGTATAGGCATTACATTTGAGATCGGGCAGTTCGGTGGAGATTAAAATGTCATTAAAGCACAGACGAGAAGACGGCTGCCCAGACATTAATCTCTAAATCGAATGAAGGATGTCTGGCATCGTTTTACAATGATGGCTCGAAACAAGAGGGCTAAACGAAATGTTATAGCTTAGTACAGTATGTAACGCGAGCTTGGAATGACAATGAATAGCACAAACAAACGGATAGAAGAAGGACGCAACGCTTGCGCAATCCGGATTCGATTGTAACCAGGTCAACGGTCCGTGATATACTTGCGGATGCTCGCTGTCAGACCGAGAGTGCATTAGTTGATATCGAGGTTAAAAATCGGTGACAAAATGCCATTGGAAGGAAAGCAGGAGTAAGCTTTATGCGACAATTAAAAGCAGCGACATATAATCAATCTTTATTTTGAGCAATTCACGCTGACCCCTTCGCGGCCAGGCTCCATGTCGTGTCGCATTCTAGACTTAAGTTCGCGTTTACTCTTTGCCGCTCCATCTGAGAGAGGGAGAATACTTTTTCCGCTGACTCGCCTCACGAAAAAAAAAAAAAAATCAGCTTTGTCATTTCTTAAGAGGAGCGCATAACGCATCCCCAGTGTGAAGAGATAGCCACCTTTGAGCCTACCCAGACTTCGAAACCGGAAAGGTGGTTCTTCAGGCAAGATAAATGGGAAAGCGGGTTTTGGAATCTTAGAATTGAATTCTGAACTCCGCAGGACGATTGAAAACTTTGCTATCTGCGCGCCTGGACTAAGCTCAGCAGCATAACACGGCTTGAACATATGGGCTAGCTAGTGCTTGTATGACGGTTACGTCAGCACAGCTGGAGCTGGCATACGACAGAAGAGAAACAGAGAAGCAAGGAAAGGACAGGGAGGTTAACCAGACGCATGCCCGGTTTGCTACCCTGCACTGGGGGGAGGGGATCAAGGGGTGAAATGAGAGAAAGAAGGGAAGAGGGAAAGAGCACTAGTTGCGCGCACACTTGAAGGTGCGCACAAAGTCCACAAAAGGTCGCAGAGACATGCCTCCTTCAAGTACTGCAGCAACGCCCTCGCTGCTTTCTGCGCCAGCGAGCGCGCATTGCCATGGTACAAGACTTCGTTCCCAAAAATTGTCTGGAGCCCTGAGCCGGCTTATGATGCTGTCCGGAAGAAACGGTGTCGGACGTCACAATGGGAACAAGAGCGCAGACCTTAATCAGTAGTTTCTTCGGTATTGCACAGGAGTCGCATGTATGCAGGTGTGTCACCCATACCAATGTGGAACGTTGGAAAATTGGACAAGTACACGGCTAATAACTCTGCTTAACAGGGAGCTCAATGAAAGGAGATGATTAACAATAAGCAGCCAAAAGATTGACTCCTTATCCAGGTTTGTGCATGCCCGTAGGAAGAAATCTATTCCATATAACATTACCATGTTTTCAACAGTACAATTTTTTGGGGGACGAGCGTGGTGTTTATTGACTCCTCACCACAAGCGATGTCCTTCTGTTGCGTTTCTAACAGACTCGACAGACTTCAGTTGTTAGGCGGCGGCGATCTTGTACATTTTTGCTTTAGCCCTTGTCTGAGCTTATTGTGACAAAACCGGACTTCCTACTTTTCGAGTTTTTTTCCTCAACTTAGACGCGTGATAATTGCCAAAGCACGCCTATATAGATGAGCTGCCAATGCCATTTCCAGAAATTTGTTTTCATTGTTAGGCATTATTTATTTATTTGCGCATCCGGTGGTGCAGCAAAATTAGTTGCAAAAGAGTAAAGCCACTCTCGGCAACATTTGCACCGCGCGCGGCAACAACCCGACGCACGCATAGGCGTACACGGCCCAGACCTTGAGCCGGCGACCGTAGCAGCACTGCGCGCGCGCACAGACACGTGTCCCGTCCCGCCATATACAAAGAAGGGCGTCCTTGTGCGCGACCGTGTAGTACACGGCGCTCATTTGCGACGAAATCACGAGACGTCATGACTCAGAGCGCATCACGCGATCTTCATCATGGTCGGTCGTGCGGACGCGAAGCAGTACGGTACGCGGCGGTCAGACCAGACATCTGCGAAGGTAAAGTGAAGAAAAGAAAGAAGCCGGGGGGAGGGGCAATACGAAAGAAGGAAGGAATTAAAAAAGAAAGAACGATAGAAGAGCGAAACGGGAGGTTGCTGGGCGATACGGAATGCTGTGCTGCTCGCGTCTCAGAAGTACATCGTTGTTGCGAGTGAGAGGGGGGGTAATGGTGTGCTAAATAAAGAAAAACAATAAAAAGAGAGATGCCTCTGTGCTCTCAGATTTGTGTGCGCGTGGCCTTGACGGATTGAAGTACTAATAGAATCGGAGATAGCGGCAGCTCGAGAACGACGAGGGCGTGGAGAAAGGCCGGGCAGAGGATGGGGGTGCGGAGAGAGAGAGAGAGAGAGAGAGAGGAAGGGGGAGTTCGTAATGAAAGGCGGAGAAGTCGTCCGCGTGCGCGCTAAGTGATGGTTGCAGCCAGTGCTTTCGGTGTCTCGTCCCGCGTCTGGCGGCGGTCGTTACGTGTGTGGCACGAAACAGTCGAACAGAAAGAGGGGACAGATGAAAAATCGCGCACCGCTGTCTCGTTCGCGCCGCGTCCTTCGAGTACACCTCGAGCCGCTTACATTCTAGGAAAGAAGACACGGAGTGGGAGAGGAAGTTATTAAAGCGACCAGCGAAGAGAAGCAGCTGGGAAGCAAAGGCGGGCGTAGGCGACCGACGAGGGTCTACGTGGCTATTTATTTATTTATTTATTTATTTATTTATTTATTTATTTATTTTTGGAATATTATTCCTTGTAATACATGTATTCTAGTTTTCTTGCCTTCTTCATTCGATTGCATGTTTTTCGCTCGGGTATTGTTCCGAGAAGAGAGCTGGATTGCCAGTCGCTTATTTGAGAACTGCGAGGTCCCTGGAGACCGGGGGAGTTCCTTTGGCGCCTCCCACTTTGAAGTTGCTCTGCCGCTTCTCCTTCAGACACCCGCACTTACCTCCGGCGCGCGCAGTTAAGTAAGGTACAGTTTCGGGACCGCAATCCAGGCGCAATGTTTGATTTTCTTTTTTGCTTGGTCGTGCGACTAGTACGACGAATACAGCGCATGGGAAGACCGCTTCTATGCCAGTGAGAACTGCGGGACAGGAGTTACTGCGGTCGTCTGGCTGAAGTTTTCGGTATTTTCTTTTCTTTTCTCGATCAGCGTCGGAAAGCTTTGAACACGAAGCGCTGTTACATACTCTGTGAGCATGCCAAACAGCCAGTTGACCATGGCAAGCAGTCACGAGTAAGTGAGCGAGTTAAATAATTTTATTGGAGGCCCGGCGAGGACGCGAACAAAGCGCGATTTTAACGTCAAACGGCTTCTTACACAAAAACTTGAGGTGCACTGCTTATTTAAATGTTACACATTCCTTGAATATAGTATGGAAAGCCTGTTGAATGGTTTAGTCTCAGCTTTGTCATCCACATGATGATCAAATGAGTAAAAGAAGTAAAAGAAAATTTGAAGTAAGTAAAATATAGATGACTTACAAGCGCGAAACGATATTTCTACGGAGAACCTTAAACTTAGGCAGACCAAATTATTGCCCAGTGCAAGAAAAAGGAATTTAGTTCCGCTATATACATTAACGTCTCTTAGGATCACATGCCTTTTAGCAGCTCGTCGTCACTTGACAGAGGGCTATTCGTGCCGGCTGCGGAGCTGCTGATCCAGTTGCTATAGGTGCCAGATATACAACGTACTATTCTACTTTTTCAACTGGCCTGTTTATTTTTATGCCACGATTTTAAAGACTTCGCCGCAGCGTAACCTCTATGGAAGATCAGTTCTGCGTAAATAAGCATGGTAGAGGAAAGTTCATGAATGGAAAGGAAGAAAAAAGTTGGAAGGCAATGCAACGTCTAGTTGAGGTCGATCAAAGACAATATGTCTTCCTGAGAGAGTTGGAAGTGAGAATTGGGCGGAGTCACTGTCGTGTATCGTGTTTACCCTCGCATGAGGTAAGTATAGGAGGAGCGCCGGACTGCTTCAATTTTTTTTTTAGAGGACTCTCTCCGGAATCAGCCCACATTTTGACGTATGATGACGGGGTAATGAACTGTAAATAATTTCCGGAGTCTTAAATGCCACAACTACGATCCGGCACGACTACGAGGCACGCCGAAGTGGGGGAAAAGCGTCCGCCGAGTAATGGTTATACAATGCCGAGCTTCTGTTTTAGAAGAAGTACCTCTGATCGAATCCCGGCCATCGGACAATTTTATTCATTTAAATGTCGGTTCTCGGCATTTAAATTCTCGGCGCGTCGGTTCTCGGCAGTGAGAGGATATATATGCGGGGTGTTCGCGCGTGCCCGACAAAAGAGGGCCTATCTGGCTTGTCGGGATGAAATTTGGCTGACGGGCTCAGTGTAAATGCCGGCCGGTCGATCGTAGCCGTGCGAGTGTCGGGAGGATATGCGTAAGTCAGCGCCTTGCCCGCGCAGTGATATCCCACGACAACGATGCGATTTCAACCGGTGCGATGAGCCCAAGTTCCCCTTACTACCAGCAGGAGGTACCTGCTTTACAGCGCTCTTGAACGCTATGGGGATACAATAGGTACGAGGTTCTCCGTGGTATCTGGAAAGGTGTAACGGTTCCAGGACTTACATTTGGAAATGCGCTTGTTTGCTTGAAATCTGGGGTACAATCAGGACTAGATGACAACTAAAGGTCAGTGGGACGCCTCGCATTGAGCGCTCACGGGAAGACTACAAATGAAGCTATGCAGGGTGACATGGGCTGGGAAGCTCACAGTAAAATTGATTATGAAGAGCGACTCAGGAATATGGAAGAACGTAAACGGGCGGGGAGAGTGTTGAGGTACTTGTACAGGAAAAACATTGATTCACAGTGGAGGAAAAGAACTAGGAAGCTTACCAGCAAGTATGCGACACGTATGGTGAGCAACATGGCAACAAAGAACGTCAAGCGGAAAGTCAGAGAGGATGAAATAATCTCATGGCAGGCGGCAATGCAAGAGAAACCTGCTATGAGTAACTACTCAAGAGGAAAGAACCAAATAAGGAAAGAAGGAATTTATGATAACTCATATGGAAGCTCATTACTTTTCGAAGAGAGATAAGGATGCCTCAGAACACGCACTTATAAAGCGAGGTATAAGAATGAAGAAGAAGCGTGTGCTTGCTGCGGTAAAGCTATAGGGAAACGATGGAGCATGTTTTATTAGAATGTGAAGATATCTGCCCAGCGGTCGATTTAGGCACCACTGGCCTCCTTGAAGCCCTTGGGTTCAGCGACACCAGGGGGAAAGTAAACATGTTCGCAGTAGAGATTAGTAAAAGGCGATTGGAGGATTGGTGTAAGAAAAGTAGGGAGAAGACAAACAACAGAGGCGGGCAAAAACAAAATTCACAATACGGGTTCAGAAAGTTTGGTTACGGGAATTCATCGTGGGTTTCTTTTCCTTTTCTTTCTTTTTAACATAGGTAGGACATAAGGCAATATAATAACGAGCGCTTGGTGGCGTGACCCACCACCCCGTTCCAAAGGGGACGCTCATAGCATCCATCCATCAATTGTATACCGGAGCAACTAATCGCAACAGGATGGGGCATGTGTTTGCGGTAGCGAAAGTCTGGAAAAGACTCATTACATCGTAATGGAATCCCAAGATATTCACCCAGCAAGGCCCGTAGGGAACATTCTTCTTCTCGAAGCAATGAGATTCAAAGCAGATGGAAGCATTAACTGATCAGTCGTCGAGATAATTAAGCAAGGCACGTTCACAGTACCGGTGCAAAAAAAAAAGGGAAAAGAAAAGAAGCAGGGAAGATATTGGTAGAACCGGAGTCGCTTACAGGCCAAGGTAACTGCAGAACACAGAGAGATAAGATTTAATGACGAGAGGAAAGATCCAGGAGAGCTGGCAAAATGCCAGACTGCTGTACACATATATAATACTTAATAGCACAAGCACGCTAGGTGATTATTTCTCTCCGCCTCGCTTCGAAGAGGCTGTCAATAAACACCATCAGCATTATCTTGCCTTGCAGTGCAAATATTCTCTCTAGGGCGAGACGTGTCTGCTGCAGAAAAATTTCGGAGACGACTCGGCACATCGCAGCGGTGGGCCGAGACATTCACCCAGCGAGAACCGGAGTCAAAGTCCACCTTCAATGAACACAGATTCCAAGCGTAAAGAAGCACTAGCAGGTCAGCGCTCGAAATAATAAAGATACGTTTAAAGTGCCGGCGTCAAATAAAGAAAGAAAAGGGAAAACCAGCAGGGAAGAGATATACGGGCGTGATCGTGAACTTTGCGAGACAAGCAGGGATATATGGAGAGTAAGATAATAGTGTGATATAACAAGTAGAAACTGACGCAAACTAGACTGACATAAGCCAGATTCAAAGTGGATATGGTTAATTGTCATCACCATCTTAAAACACGCGTCAAAGAGTCTCAATGGGTTCATACTTACGGTTGCTTTAAAGAAATACGTCTGTTCTGTAATTTAAAGAAATTCTTTCAGACCTTTTTTTGAATTTACGATGCGGAGTATGGGGACGCATAGTGTGAAGGTGACATAGGCAGTTCAACACTCATGTATGTGCATTGTTTCTGCCTCAACCGAGACCGGCTGTCGCTTAGATCTCGGTCCACCAGAAAGTCGAATTCCTCAATAGCTAATGTGTTTGCACAAAACGCCGATAGACAACACATCAAATTGTATACGAGAGGGAAAGAAGAAGAGGATCGAGTAATTAGTACTTTCGGGCACTTGCGAAAGTCCCCCGCCCCCGTTTTGCCCCAAGGATAAAGAAAGAAAGAATCGTTTGAAATACTTGAGTTCGGCCCGAGCAAAAAGAACGTATTTATTCTAGACGCTTTCGAAACAGCAGCCCTACATACGGTCACGTCCGAAGCAACAACGAACCACATCTGAATAGACCTATCGATCCGTCAGCGTCTAGTAGCCAGATCAAAGCGGCGATTAAATTGGAGCGCAGTTCAATGCGCTATTGAGGCAATGTGCGTCGATTTCGCGAATGCTCCTCGAATGGAGGAACATACATATGTAGGCACAGCGCAGACTTGCGACATCGCGAAATATCTGGGCGACTATAGTAAAGACCTTGGGGGGGGGGGGGGTGCAACTTTCGCTGACGTAACGACGGGCCGAGTGGGGGTCTAATGCAGGCTGGCGCCGAAATCGCTTTGAGCGGAGAGATCGAAATGTCTGCATGCGAAAGGTGCTCCAGCTGCTATGAATTACACCACCGCCAAGAGCGCGGCTGTTTTGTCTTGCGCCATTATTCCAGGTATCGCTAATGAGTCACCTTTGACGACCCGCGCTGTTTCCACAGGCGCGACTCCAAAGAATGGAACGAGACTGAGATAGAGAATTATACTTGAAACTTCACTGGAATAAGTATCGCGGTGGAAGGGAAACCTATAAGTAACGAAACCTTTCTACGACACGTGGAGGGGACTTCAGATGTTTGTCGTCGCTCCGATATGACGAAATATTCCATTTAGGTCCACAGAGATATATACGCACGTGTCGCTTCCGTGTTTTTTTTAAATTATTATTGTTTTACAGAAATGGCTCTAAACAAGCAGCAGACCGAAAAAAAATTCAAGTCAAGCCAGCGGCGAACTATTGCGCCCATAATTGCGCAGCTATTTTATCACTATTTCTCCTTGTGAACATACATATACATATATATATATATATATATATATATATATATATCTTGCGGTAGTCGGGCTCATCGCGCGATGTCATTTGGAGATAAGATTGCAGGTGAACTTATCTTTAGAGTGAGCTCATTTATGGCTACCTATTGTGTAGTACTGCCTTTGTCGTGTTGAGCGCCATGCTCATAAAATTTTCGCCTAAGAGCTATAAAAGAAAAAAAAACTTTCTTTTTTTGCTCTTACTGTTTACAGAAATAGCTTTGAATCCTAATCTATCTATTATTTAAAAATAGATTTAAATATTTTTATTTGAATATATTTATTAAAATCAATCTATTTTCTTAAAAGAAAATAGCTTTCTGTATAAAGCCAAGTGTTTTCTTTTATTAAAGCGACACTTTCTTAGCGAAACCCTCCCAGATTGTTCTGACCGTGGCTGTTGACGAATAGGCTCGTGCATCGAGTTGTCTAGCCCGTTCTCGCGATTTCACGTGTGCGCGCGACGGCTTTCATTAGTCCACATACGCAGGAACAAATAGTGGAAAAAACAATAACGGCCTCTATCTTTCGCGTAGCACTTCTCTCAGCACACATTTGTCCTTACCGTTGTTCCCTCGAGAAACGTCACCTTCGTCCCCATGACGTCACGGCGTCGACGTTTCGCAGTGTGAATTCTCACGAACTGCTACTTGCGTCTCGGCTTTGTAGATTGTGAGCGGTGTAGCGCATAAACATTGCTTAACATTAAAATTGTGACCGGTGCGTTGCATAAACATAAACAGCGCAGGAAATCCCACGCTGCATAGATGACAATAAACACAACTGTACCTAGATTACGCTTATATTTTTTACAGCATTTAAGTAACCGCTTCACGAAACCTTCGCTTCACTGAGATTGCAACGTGTGCGCTGTATCTGCATATCTCTCGCTCTCCCCCCCCCCTCTCTTTTTTGCATCTGATGGCATTACGGCTTTCTGTTGTGCGGTTATCTGCACATTTTTTCATAGCACATGTAATAAATCGCTAGCCGTTAAAAAAGAAAGAAAGAACATCGAGTGTTCGGTTTTTCTACTCATACTTCGAGCGGTCTCCAAGCCGTACTGCTTAGGCAAAAGCATCCGCCACTCTGACCAGCACTACACAGCTTAAACAAAGGTTACGCTTGATGGCCGGTCGGTGCTGCTGCTGCCGCTACGACGTCGGCGACGACAGGAAACGGAGAGGGAGGGACAGACAATGGGCGGCGAGGTGTGCGACGAGATGAGGAGGAGGAGGCTTGGCAGAACGCGGGCGCATAGCTTCACACGCGCGACGTTGTACAGAACCGGCCGTGGAAGAACGCGCATTTGGAAGTCGAGTTAAAGCCCCACGCAACAGGACTACGCGGGAGGTGCGTGCAGCCTTTCCTCTGCACACGCACGGCGTCATGAACGATATAATGAGAGAGAGAGAGAGAGAGAGAATAAGAACGAACAAAGAAGCAAGGCTGCCACGCAGAGAGCGAGACGGGAGCGAAATAAATGAACGCTGTTCCTGGAATCCCGCCGGCGGCGTATCGTGACAGCGCGAGGTGTCAGCAAGAAAGGGGAGACACACACCGGATGGCGAATTGCGAGTCCCTCGTACATATCGCTTTTGTAATTTTATTTCCCAAACTATATAAGGAGGGAGGTCTGAATGATGGTCGCGGCACTTTCTGCCCTTAATGACGTCCACGTTACCTGGCGTTGCTTCATTTCTTTCTTGGTTTCCTGTCGTTCCTTTCTTCTTTCTACCCTTTCTCATTTTTGAGTACGGCACCTTGCTGTCGAGGGGAGAGCTAATAGCTCGGTTATATCGCTGCAGGTATACGGAGAAGCGACCTTGACCCACAGTATATATGCGCGCTCTCGGCAAATGGCGTGCACGAGAGAGACTAATTTCGGTTGATTTATTTAGCCAGGAGTCGCAAGGAAAGGGTAGTTCGCGGGGAAGCGTATGGGAGCCGTGCGTTTTGAACGATGAGCAAGAGGGTGCGAAGCGAATCCACGTAATTGGGCAGGAAGCGGCGCAGGGGCCCGCCGACGAGCAGTGAAAACTGTCTCGCGGCTGGCTTGCGCCCGAAAGTGGAGCCATGCGAAATTTTCGAGAAGAATACATCAGCATGCGCGAGAATGCTGTGCACGCGGTGATTGCTTGTTAAAGTGTGCGCTGCGGTCACAGTCTGGGAGTCACAGTAGCTCCAACTGTGAGCCAGTGGCTTGCGTGAAAAACGTTCCGCGTCGCGGTCATGGCGGGCTGTGCATGAGAGACGACGTAGACACACCAAATGGTAATAAAGAAGTCAAATTACAGAGAGGGAGGGTCAGAGCAAATCGGAGGACCACCTTCTCCGTGTCGGTTCTTGTTTGTGTGCCTCGAGTCCCCACTACAAAGAATTTAACTGAGGCTAGTCGGTGACCGTGCTTCAGCAAGTTGTGCACCTGTCCGTTCTCGTCCTTCTCGGTGTTGTCTTTCGTGCGGAAAGCAGTGCAGTGTACCTAATGAGTCCTCCGCTCAGTATGCCATACCTGACGAACAAGTTATCTACTCCTTTTTTTTCCTACAGGAAAAAGGTAAGGACAGATTGTTCCAGCGCCGAAGGCTCTGCTTATTTTGTGTGTCTGGGCATTGGAATTACTTCACAAGATAGCTGAGATGGGACACAAGTTCAGCTTGACGATTGACGCATAAGATAACGAGAAGGCACCCGCCGTGGTTGCTTAGTGACCGTATGGTGTTGGGGTGCTAAGCACGAGGTGGCGGGATCGAATCCCGGCCGCGGCGGCCACATTTCGATGGGGGAGAAATGCGAAAACACCCGTGTACTTAGATTTAGGTGCACGTTAAGGAACCTCAGGGAGTCCAAATTATTCCGGAGTCCCCCACTACGCATTGCCTCATAATCAGATTGTGGTTTTGGCACGTAAAACCCCATAAGTTACTATTATTTCTAAATTTACAACGAGAGGGCGTTACACGGCAAATTACTGGGTCACGTGCTATCAGTGTTGAAATTTAGCTTCAAGAAATATACAACGCGCTTCTTGTGACGATGAGGTACTCGGTAGACATGTGGTGTCAATCAATCAATCAATCAATCAATCAATCAATCAATCAATCAATCAATCAATCAATCAATCAATCAATCAATCAAATCTCAACGAACGGTCCATTCAGAAGAATGCTTTCGTCCAGAGTGCAATTTCTAACACTGAATAACACGACACAGAATGATAACAGTGCGGATTACCGTGGAACGCATCAGGTGCAAAGGATAACACGAAAAGCACGTACACTCTTGGCAACCGATAAAGCTACATAAAAATTAAAGGCAGAGAGGGACTATATAAAAAAAGAAAACAAGAGGAACTAGGTAGGTGTTCAGTTCAATAGCATCCAACTTCCTCTTCTGACTGGCACTCCAACGGTGCCTTCGCAGCATGTCTACTGCTGGACTTAAACCAGTAACCGTACGTCTGTGTCGGGCCGGGGATACATGCACCTATCTGTGCCTTTCTGTCTATTGACTCAAGCGGCGTTACGCAACCAGCCCGATGAATTGCATCATTAGCGGGAAGCCAGCAGGCGGCACTTGTGGGACGAGGAATTTCGCCGAAGCCGCGGTTTCCCCGAAAGGAGGCGCGAAATGTCGTATCGTGGGTCCGGGAAGTGTCGAATTTCGCCGTACCACGCAGTGTGGCACGCCGGAGAGCTTGTGTTTACACCGCGAACGCCTACAATCAAAAGAAGCTTTGCGATGTGGAGCGATGCTTAGAGTATGGTCACATAGTGTCTTTACGCTTTATATTTGCAGTTGACGGTTTATAAGAATAACCTCTGAATCAAACACAAGGACGTCACGCAAAGTGAAGACGGCGGTATCATTGGTGGTCGGAATAGAACGTGTTAATAACTGATTTTGTGTGTTATCAGTACTCGATTTTCATGGAGGAAGAACGACGCGAGGCTACTGGCACATGAGTTTGAACCTGGTGTGACCTTCATCCTTTAATGACAAAGGATGACGTTAGTCACGTCAACCAAAGTAAAGGCGAAACGCTGTGGTTTCTTGTTTACTTATTACGCACCTTTCTCGCTTCGTGCGACTTTCCGCAAACGGCACCTTGATCACGAGTGATATTTCTATTCAAAAGGTGCAGAAGGGAAGTACTAGATCTTGGAGAGTGGCGTCTGTTTCGCGCGCATCTGCTGCGTAAACCTCCACAAATCACAGCAACGCAGGCGGGCGAGTGTTTTCACAGCAAAGCTGTTTATCGCTAGGGTTCCGTGGATTTTCCGCGTCCATAAAAAAAATCCGCGTGCGCAAACACTGAGCTCCCGAATTCGATGCAAAATTACTTCATTCTACGCAAAATCTTATACGTCACATCATTTGGAGATGCATTTTCAGTAGATTAGTTATCAGTGGGCACCATTTTCAAGATCAGTAGACTCTCAAGTAGATAATAATTTTTCTTTTTGCTTGCTTACGGGGATATGAGCCAGTGCCTAAGGGGTTTGAGACATTCATTGTCTTACTTGGCAGACAAATTTTTCGTTGGGCAGGCACAGAAATGCTTGCCCATTTTCAGTAACAGAGGTGATACCAAAATGTGTGTGCGTACCTGTTGTCACGATGACCACCGATCAGGACAATAAATATGTTCGTGCCTTTTTTTTTTTCAAAATTCCGCGTCACATCTGTGTCATGTGCTAAACAGTTTCGCTGGTCCTTCACAGAGGGGAATGGCTCTAGATTTTTTATTGTGGTATTTCTAGTTAAAACGCACGCCACGCTCTCTCTCTCTCTCTCTCTCTCTCACACACACACACACACACACACACACACACACACACACACACACACACACACACACACACACACACACACACACACACACACACACACACACACACACACCCTATAGTTGTCCCTGGCCTCTAACCCTTCGCGATAACTGTAGATAAAGTGAAACAGAAATAGTGTTCTTCAACGCTCATTCGACACTCTTACTTTCTACCCCGTGCGCCTCTCGTTATTTGCGATGGAGGGAACAGAGCGATGGACGTCGGTCGGGTCAGGCGCAAGAATAAACGACCCAGCCTTTCCGAGAAAAGATGGTAGCCGAGGAGAGCGCGGCGGCTGCGATTCCGAGGCGAAGCCGGCGCCCACCGGTCTGCCACGCAACGAACGAACGATACTCGCAGAAACAAAAGCCTTGCAGCGACGGATGCGACGAGGAGCGATTCCCGGGAAGTCTTCGTTCGCGGCGGCGTACGCGCGCGACGGTAAGGAGCACAAGAGAAAGGACGGTAGGAAAAAAAGTTCAGGGGAGTTTGGGGGGGAGGGGAGGAGAGGCAGAAGGAGAGAGAGGGCCGGGGCGGCAAGTTGGGGGGGGGGGGGGGGACAGAACAGCAGGTGTTCGCCTCCTAGCTCGACACAGATTCGGAGAAAAAAAAGTCTCACGTATGATGCGGCGTTGCATACGAGTTATTCTTGCGCATCTAGCCTATACACTGGCTTGAGCATTTAGAGTGCTGGTTACAAAAATACAGATTTTAGAGGGGATCTGTTTTATTGTGAATGTGCTACTGCGGAGAGATCGAGGTAGGAAACAGCAGCCGCTGCCTACCACCACCATCACCAGCTTTTTTTCCTCCGCAGAACCTATAAACTAGGCATCGCGACAGGAAGGGTAGAATAACATGTCGTTCAGGCTCATTTTACCAAAGCTGAATTGCTGCAGTGCATCTCTAAAAACGTTACAATTGTGACCTAAAAAAAAATATCATTTTCTCGTCGCAATCACCTTTTAGCGTAGCGCGCTCCCAGCGAGTGTGGCGGAAAAGCACGTGTTTAGACACCACACAATTCATGAGAACTCTTTGAAGCCCATTAAGTGTATGTGATTCCCTTAATACGGAATTTCCTTTTTCCATGTCTGAAGATTTCAGTTTTCCAGCTGCCGAGGCGGTCCAAAGAGCTATACGGCGTTTCGCTGCTGAGCGCGAGGTCACGGGTTCGACTAACGGCCAAGGCTGCCGCGTATCGATTAATCCAGAGTCACCCGCTACGGCACCTCTCACAGACCAATCACTGCTTTGGAATGCAAAACCCCTCTAATCAATCAATCAGTCTCCCTCAGAGGGTACATCAACTTGCCTGTTTTTATAGAATCATTATACGCGTATCGTTGGTGTATCACGAGGCCATACTTATGCACTGTCCTACCAAATTGCAAAATTAGAAGCGAAAAATTTAAGCGTAGTAAACTAAACGCACAAGAAAGAAATTGCCCAGTTTCGTCTCCGACGCGCATCTCGGATTAGGGAAATGATCTCTACAATCGGATCTAGTGGCACAACTTCCAAATAGTCACCGCAGCATAACCATACGGTTATGCCGTTCCCGCGTGCGCTAAATCGCAAACGAAATCAAATAAATATGCGCCTATAGCTATTTTTGCATACGTTTAGCAATTAATTTCTTTTAATTTTATCCCCGAACGACAGTCTGGACATACCGACTTACGCGCGCTGCTATATGAACCGTATTCCCCATGTTTATGCATGCCAGAAACACAGATGCGTTGCTTTATAGGCAGCTGTATTTGCCTCTGAAAGCGCCCATCTAAAAATGCGACCATCTTTTATCGTTTCAAAATTGTCACACACCACGCCGGTTTATATTCAATAGAGAAACAGAATCGAATCTGATCCAGTGTAGTTTGATTAATCTATTGACAGACCGAGAGTGTCACCGCGTCGTGGGGTTTCCTTTCCACTCGATGTTCTACACGCGCAATAGATACGTTTCTTGCACTGAAATCCAGAGTGCAGTTACATGCATCACTCCCTGGGTGGTCTCCAGCTGACGTTCGCATGAGCGTGCACCGCTTCCTTCTATCTTAAAGCCTTATCTTAAGGCTTCCTTATCAAGCTAGCGGCGTTATTAATAAATGAACTGCGGGTATTGACGTGCGTAAAACATTATGTCCGTTTTGTTTTCGCCAAACTCTGGCCGGAGGGTACATAATGAGTGGGACGCTTTGCTCTTAGTTCCCTGCTTGGGGAATCGGTGCTGCTGTAGTGCTAGGTGCCGGTGGCAATAAATCAGGGGCTGACTCGGAAATTCGAGGGAGAGGAATGCCTCTCCCGAGTGCCGCTATCAGTCGGCGATTGCGGTAGATACGGCGGGGCGTCTAGGTTATTACGTGATTGTGCAACTGAATCGCGCAGCTCTGCCGCAGCTGGCAACAGCCGTCGCCGTCGGCTGCTGCCCCGGCCGTACTAACTCCGTACGAGCACAGTTGCGTGCAGTTCGTGGCGGCTGGCTGGCAAAAACTGCGAGAAAGGAGCCTCGTTTCAGCGTTTTGCATCACTGTGGGTGCTTGCGCCATATTTGCTCATTTCTCCCCCTCTCGTTCACAGGCCTGTGCACGGTACTTGGGAGGCACCTCAAAAGCCATTTTGTGTATGCGTGAGTGCAACTGCCTCTAACGGAGAACAGATGCAGCTGGGAGCTTCCGTCGAAGCTGGCTTTGCCTCACTAACTTACCGTGTGATGGGAAGACCACTTTAATAATTGCCTTCGCTTTACAGCGGATAGCTTCGATTTCGTCATAAATAAAGCAAACGAATATTTATTTTATAGATAGGCACACGAGGCATTTCCTTAATGTAAAAGAGAGAGAGAGAGAGAGAGAGAGAGAGAGAGAGAGAGAGAGAGAGAGAGAGAGAGAGTGCTATACTCGCGGACAACTTTCTGTGGCAATGAAGGAAAGCTACGGGCGCGTAGCTGCTGCACGTGTGTTAGGGCGCCAAGTAGTCCGCCAGCATTTGACAGTGCTTTGGTTGCTCGGAACAGACGCCGAATCGACGCAGATTCGCGCGCTACGGTTTCGCGTTTGCCCAGACGCGGAAGGGAAAAGCCGCAAGATAAGCAAACTTTTACACTCAGTGGCGTCCATTATCTTAGTTAACTGTTGCTAATAGGGTGTTTATGTTTTCACTTTCCCAGCTTAAACTAACGTGGATGAAAATACGGGACTCTTTTTCAGAAGCGCTCTCACTTGTGCGCGCTTTGCCTCCGTAACTTTCCCTTCATTGCTACAGAAAGTTGTCCGCGAGTGTTGTACTTTCCTTAACTGCGTGGTTTCATGGCGGTAACTTCATTCAGAGCAAACAATGTATGTATGTAAGTAAGTATGTATGTATGTATGTATGTATGTATGTATGTATGTATGTATGTATGTATGTATGTATGTATGTATGTATGTATGTATGTATGTATGTATGTATGTATGTATGTATGTATGTATGTATGTGTGTGTGTGTGTATGTATGTATGTATGTGTGTGTGTGTATGTATGTATGTATGTATGTATGTATGTATGTATGTATGTATGTATGTATGTATGTATGTATGTATGTATGTATGTATGTATGTATGTATGTATGTGTGTGTGTGTGTATGTATGTATGTATGTATGTATGTATGTATGTATGTATGTATGTATGTATGTATGTATGTATGTATGTATGTATGCACGCGTCAAAAAGACAAAAGATTAGAGAAAAAGCATTCACTTTGTTCGAAGTCAACCCAAAGACGTGAATGTGAGTGGGCGCGCATGTGAATGAAACATTGGCAGGCGGGTGTACGAGTGCACGCGCGTTGCCAATTTTCAACATCAACGATACGTACGAGTACCGTCGGTGTGCAATTCTCAGAACAAGTGATTACGGCGAATTCAAAGCTGGCGCAACAACGCGTCGCCGAAAGCCGAAGCGTAACGCTTAAATAATGTATCGGCGCTTTTATGCCCCAAGCAAGGTGACACAGCTCGCAGCAGCTGCATGCAATGAAGCGCCGGTTCGACGTTTGTCGCAAGCACCGGCGAACCAGGCGAGACACCGGCAGCTGAAAGCGCTCGTCGCGAACAAATTGTCGCTTCTGGCAGAAAACGACCGCTTCCCGCGACAGCTGTACGACTGCTTTCCTTCTACGGGCAGCTTAGCACCTGATACGAATGCGACCGGCTCCGTTGCACTTGTCACCAATCGTCGCCATCGTCTCTCTCTAATTCCTTGCTCTTCGACGTTTCACAACGCTGAATTACTCGTTTATTGCGTCACACCGATCTTGTTACAAGATTCGGTATGCCGCACCTGCTTCAGCCTCTCGATTCCGCGGCGTGACACCGCTCCCTTACAAATGGGCTACGCTGTGAGTGCGAGAGTTGCGCTCTGAATGCCGATATGTCTCGAGCCAGTGTCGGAGAGAATGAACCGTTGGGCAGAAAGGGCCGTAACGACAGTGCACCAGAGAGCCACCGTAGTGCCACCGCTCAAGCGATGACGACAAGATGAAGTGAGCCCTGCGCGCGGAACAGAACGCGTCCGACACTCGACTGGACAGTCGCCATCTTAGCGATTCCGTTTAGCCTTCATCGTACAACGCCCGCGTCCATGTCCAGGCCGGCTCCGGCAATAAAGGTGGCGGCTCCTCGCCACTCAGCCGCCACAAACTGGTATCGGTGACACAAATAGCGCCAGAAACGAAACACTCGTGGCGACCTCACCTTCAGGTTCCACACCAGTTCGATGTGACGTCATAACATTTAATAGCGTCCGCTTGGTGCTGGGTTAACTGTTTTACGGAAGAACAAGGATTAGGCGTACGCGTATACGTTGCCCTCTATACGGAAGCGAAGACTCTATAGTAAGTATTGACAACTTCTTTAGCCCAAAAAGCCTCTCGGGCACGCGAAAAAACAAAAGAAGAAGATTTCAGATTCGTAACGCCAGCGTTGGCCCTGCGGTTGAGACATGAAAAAAAAAATGAAAAGCAAGGAAAGACAAATAAAGTCTTAAAGGAACAACTCACATTAGCATAAAGAGGTGTACTGTTGCTCTTCATTGCTATTTTTAGATAACCTTAGATATTTCCTTTAATCTACAATGGGACACGTTGACAGCAGTTTGCTGTAAACGTGCAGCTGCTGTCAGCGCAGTACAATGGAGTCGTTGGACTGCGCTCACTCTATACGGGAGTACACATATTCTATCCGGGAACACTCGGACCCTTGAAGAGGAAGCTAGTACGCGAAACTCGTACGCGAAACAAGCAGCTTCCCCCGCGTTGAATTCAATTGCCACTACATTGCACTGGCAGAAGTATACCACAGTCGAACCTCAATTTAACGAAACCCGATATTACAACATCTTCAATTTAGCGAAGGTCCTTCAGTTACTCGACGCTTATTCAGAGAACCTAATGCGTCGAAAATCTCGAATCAACGAAGGGAATTCAACATCTCGCCAGATTTAACGAATTATTTTGAGGAAACATGCCCTATAATGTGAGGGAAATATGTATATACTGGGTTTCGCTTCAGAAGATGGACGCTATTGACTTGTTGAGTCGCTCCGTATAGTGGGACACAATTTAGACCCGCTCCGCAGGCTCACTCTCAACGATAAGTGCCATAATTGCGCACGCACGCTAAAATTAACTTCTTTCCTCTTCGAATAGAATAACATTACTCCCATCATCGAGTGTTTTAAGTGTTGTTGATTTAACGAGTTAATTATCGGCATCAGTCTGGACAAGTCGCGATTTAAACATATTATATTTGTAGAACTGCCCAATCGGTCTTCTACGTTCATTTCTTATTTCACTACACTAGCATTGGCGTTTTCCCAGCCGCTTCTGACTTTTCACTTTGCCGCGCCTTTTCACTCACCCACTTACAACTAGCAACGTATACGCAAATACACCGCGTAAACAATAGCGATGATCGTTTACCATGCAACCAAAAGAATACAGCCGTCGCCGTTTCTTCAAGGACAACACGACCGAGAAAGATGAAGCACAAGAGGAGGAACAAGAAAAATCAAGGGTGAAAGAAAAGCAAACGTTGCCTGAGTGACCGTGTAACGCACAGCGTAAGGTTTCACCCCACCGCAGCGATGCCCTCCGACGTGCGGCGAAAACTAAATTAGGGAGATCCGATGTTAGAGGTGCGTGTAAGTGACGCTTAATCTTATACTTAGTCGTCAGCATTATACGTGCAATGGGAGATATATACAGGCGCGAGATAAAAGAACAGGCGCCGGACAGCTTGTACTCACTCCAGCCGCGGCTTTTCTCTGACACCTGTGGAGAAGGGCCCTGGCGATTGCACCCACTCCCCACAACTTCCCTCTCGCTTCGAATTACTTGAAGTCGTTCGTAAGTAAAGATATACCGAGCCGTCGCCTTGACCTTAGACAACTTACCAGAGCGTTTTGTTATTTATTTCTTTATTTTGTGAAGTCGGTTGCTTACATTTTCATCTTCCACTCGCTAGTCGGTGCCTACAGAGAGCCTTATCAAATCTTGCTAGAGTTCTTGTATACTGCCCGCATATGCAATCAGGCAGCTGCGCGACTCAAAGCCAAAACGAAGAGCTAAATAAAATAAATATGAGGGAGAGCACTGGACCTAAACAAGCTAAACGGCGTTAACGGAGCGTTGCCGGCGGCGCATTTCGTAGATGCAGTCTCGTTATCCACGGCGAGAGAACGCGGTCTGCGTATAAGAACAACTTTCGCCAACTCTTCACTACTGCCTACCTCCCCCCCCCCCCCCCACCCCCCGCTTGCCTCCCCCGAGCACTTAGCACTGCTCAATTACCGCCATAATCGCGGACGCGTCAAGACAAGGTGGTGGTGCTTTGGCGCCAACAACTTCTCCGGCACTGGGCTAAAAAAGGATGAAATAGACACACAAAAAAGAACATCATGAATTACGTACGTTCGTAGAAAAACGCAGTATGGGGCTCTTGCAGCGTCGTCTTTGATGTTGTATATAAATTGGGTAAAATGTGGCGGCAATGTTTGGTGAGACTTTACAGATTTACAGAGAATTGCAGAGTGGAAATGAAACGTTGCGGGCGCTTCCTCCTCCCCTAACAGCGACATAAGCATATACGCACGCACACACACACACACACAGCTTGCAATCCCAAACCGTGGTATAAACTTTTTTAAAACAGGGTTGAAGTGCCTCAGACAGGCTGGCCAACGTTTCGATAGGTGGACCTATCTTCGTCAAAGGCGGCCTCGTCATCCTCGGCGTGTTAGTTTTAAAGGGTTAGTGCAGTGACGTCACGTGCGGGTGTTGTTGCTGGCGGCTGGTTTTAAAGAGAGAGATTACAAGAGGGAACAGGCGCTGTCGTCCGACGTCTGTGAGCCTCATTCTCAAGACGAAGGGACAAGAGCGTGAGAGTGGGCACGCGGGGAGGAAAGAAAAGAAATAGAAGCAGAAAAAAGGGGGAAAAAAAAAAAAGCAGGGGGGTGCCAGGGCCGTACCAAGACACAACAAAGGGGGGGGGGGGAGTGAAAGAAAAAGAAAGAGAAAAATGAAATCTTTAAGAAATATGGGGGCTTGGGAGCGTGTTGGGGATGCGAACGGTTAGGAGGTAATCCGAGGGAGTCGTTGGCGGCATGTTTTTGAGGCATTAGAACGGCCGGTCAAGCAATAGGTCGAGTAATTTTGAAATAGTTAAGGTGGCGACGGGGAGTCTGCGGTGCAGTGTGTGGGGTGAATGAAAGGCAGCGGCATGGTCTTTCAAGGGGCACTGCCCCACGCGCTTAACGTAGGTGTCGTTACGGCGGCATCCAGAAGGCGATGGTTGAGGCGCCGAAAAAGGCATATTGACTTCGGAATGTGTTGTCGAGGGGGTTTCAAAAAAAAAAAAAGGACTAAAAAAGGGGTAAGGGGGAAGGGGGGGGCGAAATCGGTATAGCAAACAGGAGGGCGACGCGTGCAGAAGCGGGCGCGGGCAAGTGTACATGGAAGAAGGGGATCGTACACTTGGTATAGACGTAAAATCCTGAAAGAGTACATTAAATTGAGTAGTAAGCAGGTATTTTTTTTTTCTCTTTCTCCTTTTCTCTTCTTCCTCTCTCCCCCTCTCCCCCCCCCTCTTTTCCTCCGAAATGAAAGAGTAGGTGAGGTTAAGAATTAAAGTTGGCTGGTGGCCTAATGTGTTTTGTGTATTGGTTGATGATATGAGAGTTTCAGATTTAAGTTCGCAAACCGAGTTTTACGAAATTGACGGTCAAAATCACTCGCGTAAATCTTATTGGGCTCAAGGACGCAGTCCAGCTTTGGAGTGCTTTTTTGGACTTTTTCAGGGACAAGGAAGGGCCTGGCTGCCTCTTTGCAGAGCCGACCTCGGGACCACTCCACCTCGAGGAAAAAGAGAGCACCGGTCCCCCTCCCCCATAGAGCACTCCTTTTCTGCCGCAAGGCTTGGCCTATTAAACGCAGAAATAAAGACGTATTAAAAAAAATAATCTTACTAGCACTTTGGGAGTTCTTCCTCCGTGGGCGCGCAGACCTTATAACTGTTCGCCAGAACATTGCTGAACTTGGTGTATAATAACAGCGAGAACATTTTTAGACGCAAGATTTGGATGGCCTTTTGAATGGCCTATGGGCATGGTGAAGTCTTTTTGATCACTGTATATATGCCATGTTCCACCCAGTAAAATTCAGTTGTGAGTCTTCACGCATCCTGTCCACTTCTATACTTCTGTTGCCCGCGTGTTTAGTACCCCTTATTACAAGATGTCGTCTCGGTGTTGCAGCGAAATCTGACTGTCTTCTGACAGTTTTGTCCTGCGAACACGGCCACCGGCCAACCGCCTGCAGACTGCTGGCGTCGGCGCGCTGTGACGGGAGGCGCCGACACGATGCAGCCCGATGTCGCCAGAAATTGGCCGACATAAACCGACGAGTTGCCGTCCTAGTGTGACCGCCTCTTCACAATCTTCAGTGGCGCACTCGCTGAGGAACACGCAGTGCAAATGAGTGTAAGCGGCTTGAATCGCGACGTCATCATTTGGCCTCCCTTTCTCGAGTCGCACTTCCGTCACCCTCACCTTACAGACTTCCCGACTCGGATCCTCACCTCACTCTCACTTCAGCTCGGTGAAGCTGAGGGCAGATGAGGGTGAGGACGTCCTTGTTAGGTCGCCTCAATGTCCTCCTCGCCTGCCGCTCGTGGGTGATTGGCGGGGGGAGGGGTTTGGGGCAAGTGCGCATTGAGGCAGGGCACCCTAGTCCCTGTTGAGGGCGCGCCCTCACGATGGTGCCGATGTCGGCTGCCATATAAAGTTCCTCGAAAGAGAGAAAAAGAAAATCATGCACATCAAAAGCACATTTCGGAATCTATGTTAAGCGAAACTCTCCTGAAGCGGTTGATTAGAGGCTATAAAAACCTGTTCATCTTCCGCAATGCGTTTTGCAGCATAGCGATTCCGTGCCTGCTCAGCAAATCAGCAGGACACGGTAACCTCAACCACGTGACCCACGCGATGCAAGCGACCGCAGATGACACTGTCTCCGTGATCGGCCCACTTTTCGTTACACCAGCTCCGTGACCAGCCATGTTTCCTCTTGCACTATCTCTAGGACCGGCCCACCTTAACGAGCAAAAAGACGACCGAGTAGATGAGCTAGACTACGGTAAAGAAGGCAAAGCTAGTTCTTTGAAGGCGTATGTTTGTTGCAGTGTGGACATTTAGGTACCGTTTGTTGTTACACTGTGAAACACACCCATTTGGTAGAACACACCCACAGAAAACTTCGCTTTACAAGTGCATTCAGTAGAACTGGCGCGATAGTTGTGCCTCATGTGTACCGAAACAAACTGCAAAGATAACGGAAGCTAATCTCCAAAGTAGGACATCATCATCATCAAGGAGCACACGCGACTTTCTATCGCAGTCATCTCTTGTTAATCCTTTCAACAAAATGAACGACCTCCAAATCGAACCACCCAGCTGATTAATTACGCGATAAAACGGCACCGACAGATCTAACGCTTCACGTGGAAAGTTAAAGCACGCCCCGTCTTGTTTCATTGGGCCGAAGTCGAGCACAGGTATCGAAAAGTTTGGAAGATAACGGCCTTCCGGACGTTCACAGAAGTCGGCCGCTTGTATCGGGTCCCCCGCATTCTTTTCCCCCCCTCAGACAGGAATTCAGATACCGGCGTGGCCTCCCGAACAAGCGAGTCTATCCACCCGTTCGTATCCGTTCATGAAGTCGGCGTCGTAAAGATAAATAATCGACTCTAACTGCTTCACCCCGGCTCACGTGATCGATTATATGCCGAGGCCCGATCGTTCCGGGCCAAACAATCGAGACGCACGGCGGGCGGTCAGGCTGTCGCACTTTAGCGGCGCTTTATTGTTCGTCGGTCCATTTTATCTGTTTGTTTGTTTGACTCTCTAGCGAGCCCGGCAGCTCAGCGTCCTAGTATCTGTGATTGGGGCTCGAAATGCGCACACGACATTTCGCCCGACGCCGCCGTCGGCCGCCGCAACCCGAGTTTCGTTAATGCGTAGAGTGGCCCACTTCGAAGACCGGCGCGCGCGCGCCTTGACGCCGGTCAACGTAATTCGTGCGACCTCGCGCGCGCGCGCAGTCGTCGTGCTTGCGTGGTGGTTAGCATTGTGAAGAACGATCGTATACCGGTGTGGACGACGCGATCGGCGACGCGGTCATCACAATGCACGCGCAGCCTTAACCAGGGGGCGGCGCTAGCTGCTACCGTCGTGGTCGTTTAATTCGTTGAATCTGTGAAGTGAGCGCGACGTCTGGTCATTATACAATGACCCATTTAATCGCTTTTATTAGGACGCGTCTAATTTCTCCGAGCAGCTTGCGTTCGTCGCCAGCATGATATAGATTTTATATTTTTTTTTTCGTAAAGCGTTAAAGTTATCAGTCCTGAGTGGTTAGCTTTCCTGCTTTTCCTTTTACCTCTCTCTCTCTCTCTCTCTCTCTTCGAGGCCATCTGCAAAAAAATATGTGTACACAGTCTATAGAAAGTCGAAGCGTGGTATGAAGCCCGCAGGCTCATGGCGTTGCACATTTTACCAAGTGACGTTAACGGATCTCTTGCTGCCAACCATGTTGCAAGTGTGCGGGCCGCAAATAACTAATGAAACAATTTGCTAAATAGTCCGTCTATAGATTATGTGCAGACAACCTAGTCGAATCCATGTGAAGGCTAATCCGTCCACAAAAAGTCCATAGACAGACCACATAAATTCAATTTCATAAGAGTTAAACATGATAACGAACCCTGTACTGACCGTCGTGGTTGCTTAGCCGTGGCTTCGGCGTTACGCTGCTAAGAGGTCACGGGATCAAATCCCCGGCCGTGGCGGTAGCACTTAGGTGAGGACGAAATGCAGAAACGCTCGTGTACCGTGTATTGATTGCACATTAAAGAACTCCAGGTGGTCAAACTTAATCCAGAGTCCCCAATACGGCGTGCCTCATAATCAGATTATGGTTTATGCACGTAAAACCCAAGAATTTAATTCTTTTTACCCTATACTGCTGGAACGTGGCGGAGTAAATAGGCGGATTACAAATATGAGAGCGAGCGAGCGAGTGAGTGAGTGAGTGAGTGAGTGAGTGAGTGAGTGAGTGAGTGAGTGAGCGAGTGAGTGAGTGAGTGAGTGAGTGAGTGAGTGAGTGAGTGAGTGAGTGAGTGAGTGAGTGAGTGAGTGAGAAGAGTGGTGGGAGTGAGTGAGCGAGTGACAGACAGACAGACAGAAGAACGCTTGATAGACACGCGAGAGCGCAAGGAACAACGGCAACGCCATGTAGCCAGAGACGCTTGCACAACCAAGAGGATGTAGGACAGAACAAAACAAAGATGAAGAACCCGTATAACAGCGCCTTACAAAGCCACGCAAGCCGGCTACGAAGGACGAAGTCTGTCATCCTGTTAATTCGTTATTGCGAAGAGTGGTTGGTCGGGTAACTACCTTATTGTCACGGAAAGCGATCGTCTCGACACGACAAATCACGCACTAAGGGTGCTTAGCGAAATCTCGTAAGTTCGGACCCGCAAGCAGGTGAACTGCGCCAGATGTGCGATAGCTATAGCGCGCTTTCTTCTTTACAGTACGTAAGTACCTTACAAAGTCGTCGAGCTCATCCGAGCCAATGATGGATGACGCGAATCGAGCATTTGCGGCTAATCGTCTTCGCGGCAGGCACGCAAACCCGGTCGTTGTGGGCGCACATCGGATTTCATACGCCTTCCTTCGGCCCACCCCGCGTGTAATGTGTATATATCGCCCTCTAATGCTCGTTGAGTGCGCCGGGCCGGCTCGCCTCCTTGACTTAATCGCGAACAGCCGTTCTCCGAACGCTTCGGAGGCGCGCGTTCCCTCGTTACACGACGCTAGCTCGCACGTGCACGCACGCGCTCGCGCAGAGGCAATCGGGCGCCCGATCGCAATAGGCGATATACCATGTACTTACGATACGTGCTCTGGCGCGCGCACGCACGCACACGGAAGCCGCGCCGCTGCAGGCGCCGTTTGCTTACGCCATTTGGGACACGTGACCGCATCGCAAGGAGCAAGGTAGTCGGGGACGAATGATAAAAGCCCTACACGGTTCGGTATGGCCGGTAGCGTGGCTAAAGCAGCGCTTTATGTATAGCCCACGATACGGGTCGATTTTGGTGAGACAACGAGGCGGAAGGAGAGTAAGGCTTCGACTTTGGCGGTGCTACTATAGGGACGCCAATTAGAAGCAACGCGCATAACGGTAATTATCGCATCAGAAAGGCGGCCGCCGCCGTGAGTGCGGGCGCATGTGATATGTATGAGCGAAAGAACGAAGTAACACGCAGGAGTAAGTCGTTTATTTATTTTTTTTTCTCTGCGTTCTTCTTTCGCCGATCAACGCTTATTGATCACGCCCGGCTCAATTCATCGCTTTGGCTACGGCGCCGCTAAGTTGCGTGCAGCGCTGTGGCTCCGCTTACACAAGCGTAGATGAGTCAATAAAGGTGCTTTGTCTCCGTGTAGACGTCTCCCGCAGTAACCTAGGCGGTCTGATACAAGACCACAAATTCCGTGACGCTAATAGGTAAGAGCAACTTCCACCCTAGAATTCCAGGAGACGACCACAACGACAGACACATTCTCTCTGCAGCGAACCATGATTAACCATGCGCGCGCGTCAGCACGCACTCACATACGTAAGGACAACGCAGTTACACCATCGTCTCGCATGTCGTCTCTGCTGATACGCGCAGCTGCGGCCCCCCTGAAGTGAGCCAACGAGTGAGTCGGAATGGCTGAGTAATCACGCGAGAGTCCTTGCACGCGTAGTTTGTGCTTATGTGTGCTTGCTCGCTCGATAGCGTGCGCATTTACGTATGCATGCGGAGTGCCAGTGTACTCGCCTTGCATTTCTTTTTTTTTCCAACTTTCTTTCTTTCCCCTGCAGCGCCGAATGCAGTCGTTGTTAACCTCCCTTCCTACCGCACCTCCCTTCCTCTACTGTTCGATAAAACCCTCCATTTTTACGAACATTTCAAGAAACCTCCCCGAAACTTTTATAATGTTTGGTAGCGAAACGTCACACGTGAGCTCGCTCTGGCGGGTAGAAACAGGCGCCAAAGTGGACACGTGTCGAGTTGGCCCTCGGTCGATCGACTCGAAGAGACTCGACGCATTGCGCGTACTCGGCATTCACGCCTGGTCGGCTCGTAATGCGCTCATTAGATTATTGACCAATCGGGGAGATTTCTGTGCGCTGCACGCAACCGTCGCCGACACATACGCGAACGCACAGAGAGACGGAATCGGAAAGACGTAGCACATACGGCGGGCACCGGAGCGCGCGGAAACGTGCCGATATGCGGCTCTGCGTGACAAATTCTCCAAGGCCGACCGGCCTGGCGCGCCGACGACGCGTTTGCACAATACCGTGACACCCCGCTTCCACTCCTGCCTCCCCCCCTTCAGCCCGTCGCCGCCCGTCTGGTTCTCTCGTTGCGAACCAGCTGCTCTCACTACACATCGCCGCGCTCACGGACGCGCGAATTCTAAACGAGAAAGAAACAAACGGCGGCCCAACAGCGGCTGGCGGCCGGCGAGGCATTGCGTGCTCCGTTCACAGTGCCGCAATTACGCTTCCGGCCTCTTTCCCCGCCCGTGCGGCCCTTTGTGTTTTTTGCCAGAAGGCGCGGCTATTTGTCTGTGTGCGCGGTCACGAGAGACTCGTTTGTAAATTGAAAAGAGGACAGAGGGTGAGAGAGAGCAAGAAGCAAATAGAAAGTCGCAGTCGAGCAGGACGTCTTTGTAAGGCAAGCAAGCAGGAAAGTGGAAACAGACATTGTTTCGCGCCGGGAAAAGCAAACAATATTCCCCGCGCGTTGCAATCCGTTTGTTGTCATCGTTACCTCTCGTCTGTGTTTGCTTCTCCTTTACTGCACGCGGACGGCTGGCATGCCGACAAACCGCAAACACACCAGCTCGGTGAGGTGCGTGCGAGGGACTCGTGCAGCAAGGGTAATGGGGGAAAGGGGGAGCAGGTAATACGGATGGAGTAATTATTTGTTTGATGTTTTGTGCTCGCGTGTATGCCACACGCACGCACGCACGCACGCAGCTCGATCTTCCTCAAGCAAACAGCTCGGCGCTTACGCATGTCGCTTTCGTGCAGAGCGGTGCTCGCCCGATTCAACAAGCTCGCGGCGGCGCGGTCTACGTTGATTGCCGTAACTCAATACCGGAGTTTTATAGCGCTCCCTTTTGTGTTGAGCGCCAGCAACGATTGCCTCGATGTGGAGATGTGATGCGGGCCGCGCGCCGCAGCCGTTTACTTCCTCGTTCCGCTTCGCTTCGCAAGTCTTTCGAGAGCTCGATAGTGTATACTGCTGACAGGAACGACATTACATCGCTTAGTTTACGTAAGACGGCTATTAGGGGATCAATTTCGAATTACGTATGCACGTGCAGGTCAAGTATTTCTTGAAGTGCCGTTCATAAGGTTTGGTTTGCAGAGACAGTCTAGAGAAATGGGGAGTTACAGGCTAGATTGGTGGATTGCGCTTATGGGAAGCCAGACAGGCTATTCGGACGAAAAGCCGAAGATTGAAAGAGCCAGAAAGAACGCACCAACGATAGTTGAGTGGCGGCGATACCTCACTGTCATTCTGGCGACGCTCGACCTCCAGTTTTTACAAAGGAAATGCATATGCTATTAAGAAAGTACATCATAATAGTAACAACTGACATTTCGTGTCTTCTAAGTGTCCCTTTAACTTCTAACATGCTATGATGAGGCTGGAAAGGAGAGCCTGGAAAGTAAGTGCTCTAGCGAGCGATTATTCCTGAATGGAATAATTCAATGGCGAAGGAAAGCGTGCGTGAGATTCACACGTAAAAATTTTGATTGATGCTACGTAATTGAAATGGCAGCTGTTAAGTTCAATTACGTTGTGTACATTTATTTGAAGATATATTGAAGCTATCGCTGGCTTATCCAATCGACGCGGATTGCAAGCGATGACCTCCGAAGACGTATGAAATATTCTTTTTTTACTGAGTGTGTTAATGTTTGCACGTGCCGAAATGTCCTTCTTGTTATTCCCGTTTCATGTTATTTCATATATGTCGCTAAGGACATCTGCATATTCCCCATAAGTGCATTGAATGACGTAGCCGGAGGCGAACGTATACTGCTTCCGAACTCTGCAGTTAGACCGCATTTAACCGTGCATATACTCAATATGGGACACTAGCTCCCAACATAAGTCGAATTCCCTCGCCTTCTGCATCGCAGACCTTTGTATATTATGAACAAGTACCCTGAAGTACATACTGGCGTGTGAAACGGGCAATTTAGCCAGTTTGGTCCAACGTGCGACTCCTTGACGCAAACGGCATGATTGATCTGAATTGAACCGGTTCCGCTGCGAAACCGTCAGGGAAAAACGGCGAGCAAATACGCAACAAAGCTTGTGTACACCGATCCCGATTTCATTTTGTTATACGCTAGATCGGGAATTCGGCCAAGTCGAGACGCCCTCCGGAAGTTGGTCAGCATCACGTGCCCTTAAGACTTTGATTGTAAATATATCTCCCTCGATCAAGAGTGGAGTGGCAACCTCCACAAAACGAGAGCGGGATCTACTCAGTGCGATAAGATACAGCAACACCGCGATCGTATACAAGTTTCCGGTTATGGCCAGCGTACAAGTTCAAAACTATCGAGTGCGAGTTCATAAGTGCGAGCGAGATCTATTGTACCTAAAACGTGTGCTACTTAGTGCACTGCAGTTTAACGGCTGCGTCGTTGTGGAGACGTAATGCGATTGCGAAATTGCGTCATACGTCGGTCGGATCGTGCTCACGACCGTGACTGAGAACCTGGCGCGTTTCCGGCTATTTCCCGTATGTGTACCTACAACGACGCGGGGCCACTATACACACACACACGCGACCTCGACTCCGTTGTCACTGTCAGCGTGGGTGCGTACGCGCTCTTTATTTACTCGGACACACGGCGCACGGACAGAAGGTGTACAGCGTGCTGCATGCAAGCTGCTGCGACGTTACAGCGTAAGGCGTGTTGTAACGCTCCGTACTAGCTTGTACGACTCGTTTGTAACGCGAGCGCGTACGCACATACACAATTTATGGCACTGGCAGCGCAAATATAATCATCAGCGCCTATTATGAGTCCACAGCAGTAAAAATGCCTCTCCCAGCGATCTCCAGTTAGTCACGTCTTGCATTATATATATGACTATATCCTATAGATGACTACAAATTTGCATATTTTCTCACACCACGTTATTCGCTGCCGCGCTCGATTCTGTTTCTCTTGCCTTGGCACCCGTGCGTATTACCGAACATTTCATTTTATTTTTCATCTTTTATTTCTTTATTTTTCTTAAATATTGGACACAAAACCTGCAACCGTATGGCCAGGGTGCAAAATGTGACTTCATAGGTACATCAGTGACCTGCATGTTCATATAAACTGCTGCCTGAAAACCGGGGGAGGGGGGGGGAGAGAAAAGAAAACGTTCAGATAAAGTACGGGGACATGTAGGATGGGTCGAATGAATGATGAATGTGACAGTAAAGCCCGACGGGACACGTGAAAGGTCGAGTGTAAGAGGCACGCATGACGCCAAACACTACACCTAAACGTGATAATAACAATTAAAAGAAAGAACGAAGGAAGATAAGGAAAAGAACGCGTGAATTATTTGCTTCTATTAGTTACGCGTAAAACCGAGTTCCCGCGTTGACCTGCGCTTTGGTCAGTTAATAGTATACCGAAAGGCACATATCGTATCGCGTCACCTCTTTACAGGTTTCCTCGGTAATGTCCGGCAAATTCTGGAATGTTCCTTGTTTTGTGTGATCGGTGTCCACGTCGAGAGAAAGCGGAGGGAACGTGCTGAACGCGCGATGTTCAACACGCAACAGCGATGCGCTCCGACATGCTTGTATATGCGCATGCGCGCGAGGCCCATAGGTACGGTGCATCGCTACGCAATAAAATATTTCACCTGCAAAGCCTGCGCTGGCAAAAGTTAGGAACCTTGGCTATTTCCGCCCAGTCAATCTTGCGTTCCGAACCTTCTGGGCTGTTTCTTGATCTAACGAAGGGGGATCCCTGCTCGAAAAAGTAATATCAGAACCCATCGACTTTGTTGTATGCATGGTCGTTATGGCGGAGTTCAATAATTCTACAGCACTGCCTGTGTACCGGCGCGAAACAAGGAATGGGTGGGTTGCTCGTGTGCAAATAACTGCATGCTGACGATTGGTCGAGCGCAGCTCGCGGATCATTTGTTCGCTCTGTACGAGTCACTGTTTGGTGGCACACGCACGCTGTACCGCTGAGTTTTCCTTGACCAAAAAACCGATAGCGGGGGTTACCAAACCTACAGCGCTCGCCGCTAAATCACGGGATCAAAGGGCCAGCACACAGGCGGACGTGTGACAGTAATTGCGCTCGGACAACGAGGCGACGTCCATTCTTTGTCCCCGCTCCGCAATTAGCGTACGTGATTGCCGGCTCTGGACCGCGTCCCGCGCCGGCCACTTGAATACGGGTTTTTAGCTTATAGACTCGGAGGCAATTACCGGCCATACACACGGCACGCCCGCTGACTGAGTAGCTTGACCTCCCGTAATTCGTTCTTGCGTAGAACTGCGCACCGCATATCTTGTATAACTGCACCGCCAGTTCCAGGAGTTAGCATGCTGTCGGCCATTTATAAACTTGTCTGCGACCTGTCGACTTGTAGAGAACCCCGCCTCCGCAGCAAATGCTGTTGCGGAGGCGGGCAACTATTTGTACTGAAGGTTTCGTTAAGGTATCTCTCACCAGGCTCCGTCAGAACATTTGGTTAAGCACTGTTACTAGTAAACTTCCGCCCCAGGAGGTTCCGCCGAAAAAAAAAAAGGTTTAGAAAGGCCCGAGTAATAATTAAAACAGAAGTAAACCATATGTTTCGAAATGGTTGTTCAAGAAGGTTAGCTACCCTTTCCAAAGGGGATTCTCGCTCCCATTGCCTCAACCAGCGTCCGCAAGCGATATTCCTTCCCTGCCTCGAGTTATACATGTCTTCAGGTATAGATTCGCAGGTATATTGGCCGGTTGCCTGCTCCTTCCCGTACATGGCGCCTGCAGTTCGAAAGATATTTCAAACCCGTCGCCATGTGGCGCTGGCTAACGCTGGTGACTATTTATTAGCCACCTAACCTGCTTGAGTTAATCAGTTATTATATACAATTTTACATGCATAGTAGTCTAGCACTTTGCCTATATGCCATCCCTCCTTTATATTTATTACTTCATTGAAACATCCATCCCTATATTTTACAGTTAGCTATACCTGCAAAGACATCTGTCCTATCATGATTGTATGGAGAGTTCGGCGCGCCCTCCGGCGGTAGATAGCCTTTTAATCAATTTTCCTTTACTAAGAATATGAAGTCTATAGCAAATTTGTTCCCTGAATTATAATTACTTCTGGTTTCAATAAGACGAACGTAATTTCTTGTAGGATTTCTTTTTAATAATCCGTCCGACTTTCTAACGCTCCACAGCACCGACAAGAGGGTTCAGTAGCTCTATGGCGTCAACTTCTCTGCATTGCGCCGCCGTCGTTTATGCACTGCATAGGGAAATGAAAAGTGCATGAGAGATACCCCTTTGTACGCCACGCGCGACTCAGGAATGCAGGTAATCTGCGAAGCCCAGCCTAAACGGAGAACATGTGACGCTAAATTTAGGCCATCAAGCGCTAATGAAAGCGGAACTTTCAATCTCGACATTCTTCTCGTCTCTCTACTCTTCGTAGTGATCCTATCAGTCTCCAGCCGGTCTTTTATCATCTCACTGCAGTGTTGGATGGCGCGGGCGAAAGCCCAAACAGGTTCCCGGAATACACGAAAATAAGCGACGTCTCGTCTTCGCACATGTTAAGAACCGGCTCGATCATCTGACGGCTCCTGCCTTTTAGGGTTCCGTTCTGTTAAAATTTTCTACAAGCACACCACATGTGGGCAACGTTTACTCATACCCCTTGGGAACTTCTCATTCCCAAAAGTTGACGCCAGCGCGAGGTGATGTCTACCAAGAATGGCAACGGACCCGGTCGGCGGCCGCTCACGACGCTGCGATGCTGACTGCGCTCACAAAATAGTTCGCGAAGCAGCACGCTTAATTGCGGGCTTGAGCTGCCGCGCACCGCACAAGAAGCAGGCATTGTATGCAGAAAAGCAACACCGCGTCGGGACTGGCGCCTGCATGACGTTCAACAAGCGCGCGCGTGCAAAGCAAAGCAGCGCGCAAAACAAGCGCAGGAGAAGGAGGACCCGCGGAAAGAAGGGAGGCGACTGTTTGAAGTAAAGCGACGGCGGCGATCAAATTAGCAAACAGGAACAAGCAGCAGCCGCTGCGCTGCAGATGGAAGCTAGAGGTACGAACTCCTCGCACTCCTCCCCGGGTCCAGAATAAAGTTGCCATGCCGGGCACAAGTCCAAGAGTCACTGAGGTGCAGACGATGCTGTCGTCTGCTCGGGAAACAGTTTGGGATCCCAGCCTGGAAGGGTGCCCTTTATTTTCGATGTTTTCATCGGAACTTGTACCGGGGAAGCGTGGTTGCGCGTTCCCTTTCCGCACGCTAACGGGTGAACCGGATATGCTGCGATTGGCTGCGACCCAACGGTCACGTGGATCAGAACTTCCCAAATTCATGCACGGAAGCCTCACTCAGCCATGTGTGTTGAGTTGGACGATCGTCTTCAGACTACACGGGGCTGAATGCACGCATACATTGTAGCGGAATTATTCGCATGCTACAGCCGCTGGCTGAAAGAAAAGGAGATAAAGAGACTATGATAGAGAGAGAGACTGATTGAGCAGAGTGGGCGGTTATTCTTTTCCTGCACGATTGCGTCATTGTCGCAAACGCTGAATGCAAATACCTCGCTTATATAAAGATCACTGCAGCCTGCACATGTGGATAATGAGAGTTTCATGTTCTCAGGGTCTTTTGCATATAGAATTTCTTAAGCCTTTCTTATGTTCAGTGCCACATGCTTCTTTCATTTCTATTGTATATACATTCCATGTATTCATTCAATGTATATACATTCAATGTATATTCATTCCATGATACTGGAATGATACTTTCCATGTATCATTCCAGTGGCCAGAACTCCTTAAGAACACCAACATCTAAATATCACATAAAAAGAAACATATCGGGTGGAACCCTTGATATGCAGATCTGAATGACTAAAGCATTCTTCTTTATGTCAATTTTCGTCGTTTCAATGTGTGCAATACACACTCACTAAGATTGCTGACAGGAACGACTAGTGTGTTACGAAATTACCACGACTTTTATGTAACGCATATACGCGTGCCTCTAACAGTGGTCTGCGATGCACTCAACGACCTCACTGAGATTGCATTGCAGGAACACCTACGACGTAAATATACATAGGATGCTCCAAGCGGTATGTCACTAGCAGATTTCTCAATCGCAAAGTCTCATGATGGGGACGAACAAAACGTGCAAACGAAGACGCCCAGGAACTATGCAAATGCTTTCGCCACTCAGGACTTCTTTCTAGTCACGCTGTAGCTGAAGCACTAGAGGAGGAGGAGAAAAAAAATAAAGAGAGAGGGCAGAGATGTTAACCAGAAATGTGTCTGGTTGGCTACCCTACTCTGGGGGACGGGAAAGAGGGAATAGAAATATAAGATGGAGAGAGGGAGGGGAGGAAATACCACATAGGCCAGTCGCCCTAAATAAACACGACAGTGCCGGTCTTCCATCACTAGAGAAATGCGATATATATATATATATATATATATATATAGCGAGTGGCACCGGGGTCCAAAAGTATGGGAAACAGACCAAACGTATTACGTTACGCGTAGAAAAAATACCAGCAAATATTAGATGAAAGGAAAGCCCCGCTGATACATTATATAGCAACAAACCAGAGATGGCTGTCTTGACTCTTTCGCCAATTTTTTCAGATGGCAGTTTTTCAGATGGCAGATGGCGCACTCGGACAAGCATATCATGCCTCGCTAAATTATCAAATGTATGCAAGTCTTCTTCCACCCTTCTACAGTCGCTCTTGCGCCCTGTTTTGCGCTCTGTGACCAAACGGCGTACCGCGCGCAAACGCTTTAGCAAAGGCTTTCCCGCAGGACGTTGGACGGAAAGAGGCGGCTCGTTTTAGCTTCCAGGTGGCGTTGCTCTGCGCGGGCGTTGCTAGTGCGACTCCCAAAGCCGCAGTTCGCACTCTCTCTCTCTCCTCTTTCTCTCCGTCACCCCTCGCGCGAGACAGGCTGGCGAATGCCGCGCATTCTTAGGCAGATGCGGCGTTCCAAAATACGACACGCGTCGGGTGGGTACGTGTGTTTCGACAGCGAGCGGCAACCCTCTGCAGCCGCCTCCGAAGCCGCGCACGTATACGCGCGCGTGCCCAACACTCACACCGGCGGTGACGTTGCAACCGCACGGGCGTTCCCTTTTCTTAGCAGCCGAGGCGGTGTTGAGCTACGGGTGTCGAACAGAGGAAACAGCGAGAAAAGTAACGAGCCCCGAGGAATGACGAGTCGTGGGCACACACACACGTCAAGTTCGAAGAAGCCGGCGCGAACCAGGGACACGAGGAAGACAGCGGAAACGAGGACTCAGAGCGGAGTAGGAGACGAAAAAAGGAAAGAAGGATACAAGACGGATGAGTCGTACGGCAGTCTGCAGCACTCGAAGGAGGCTCACACGAACTGTTAGGGTAGTTAGTGTCACGTCTCGGGGTTTGTGGGAGAGGCTGGGAACTCCGGAAGCCGTGACAAGGCGAGTTGGACGAAAGTTACAAGAATCTACCAATTAGCAGCTTAAAAAATAAAGGACAAGAGAGAAAAATAAAAGAAACAATAAGTGAGAGAAAAAAACAACATCGCGTTTCAAGTGATACGCAACAACAACAGCGCTGTTTAATAACTCAGTGCTGAGCACAGCTAGCCATCTACAACTCGCTTGGCAGCTATATATTTACGACCACGAAAATGAGCAACCTCTTTTAACTGTCGCGTATGAAGCTTTTTTTCTTCTTCCTCGTCTTTCTTTTTTTCTAGCAAACCGCGTTTCACCTGGAACTGGTCGTATTGCAACGAGCAGTGCGTCGCAAGCATTTCATTTTGAATTTTAGTAGCTTTCCTTGACAAGAATGAGAGCGCAGCGCGGCCATAAATTCGAGTTGTCGGGTGCAGAAAGCGATAAATCAGAGTAACAAAACAAATTTATTGGAAACTATTCATACCGTTGGAAACTATTCAGGAAATATTGGAAACTATTCAGGCCTGCATTAGAGCCTGGTATGCATACAAGTGAATGCAAGTACCTGGGTGTGCAAATATTTCTGATCACAGTGCTGCGTATGTTTAATATTCAGAAGCAGTTAGTTCCCACGCTGCTTCCTTTTTTCTCTCCTTCTCTCGTGAAATTCTGTGCCCATGTCTGCAACTCCTATAAAGTTTATTCGTGTTCCGTCTCCCCTCGGTTGACCGCGAACTAAGCAATGTGCTTATAATTTTCTCCAAACAAGTCATTGTATAATCGCGTGCAATGTCTCCCTTTGAAGTCTGCCTAAGTGTTTTGCGTATAGGAAGTTAACTGTTTGTAGCCCCCCACCAATAATTGTCGTGTTTTCCGTTTTCTCACACGAGAACGAGAAGCCAGGATAATCTGGCAATAACGTCATCTTACATATCCACGTCAACAAGAACCAATATTACGGAGCAAAAGAAAGCTTTACTCACGAGATGCAATACCCTGTGTTTCCGAAGTCCTGACGCTGTCTTCAATCCCGGCGTCTTCCGGCGGAAGTTATGGGCGAAGCTCTGGCTCCGCTTCCGGTCAAGTTTCGTGCCCACAACGAGAAAATCTGCAGAATCAACTGGACTAGATAGCAACCACGTTCCTTGAAGGCAGAAGCTATACAGGGACATCCAAAGACTGAACAGAGGTTGGGCCGAACCTTTGAATTTTCATATCTCGACAGGCGATATTGGAAAATTCGGACTCTCTTTGTCAATCACCGAACATGACAGATGTGGTACACCGCAGCTAACTCCAACATGGTACATGTACCGGCCTGAATAATTGAAGCAGCCACACTCATTACTGGGCGAATAAGCGGCAAATATACGTATATGGTGCATCTATGCGATGACCGGTTTTTGGAGTTATATAGTGACGTTGCAGGGGGGCCTGACTTAGAATCACCTTAGTGAAGGGAACTAGTATGTGAAGTCGAATTGCTATATAGGCTTGCATATAATCAACATAAATACAACCATAACAGTCAGCCTAAAACAATTAGGTCGCATACCACTGCCCCGGAAATCGCCTACAAAATCGTGAAATATCCTTGCCGATTTCTGTCGTTCATTGCGCTGATGCATTTCACTAAAGAATGGAGTCGCTTTCAACATTATAAGCTACCGGAATGTGTTAAGGATTTTATTCTACATTTCTATAACGAATTTATATGGCGGTAGAAGAAAACCGCAAAACGTAACACAATGATTTTACGCCTAGAAACATTATATCGTGTTTCTATTACTGTGAACGAATGAGTCACCGCACGGTGGGAATCGCACACAGTGGACTTCACGTTTCACCCTATACAGCGACTAACGGAACATGGCACAAATACCACACGACTTTTCCACAAAGTTTCAACGACTGATGGCACAGGCCAGATGCATTGCAGTTCACGACGACAAAGCGTACATATCGAACAGCTGATAAACTGAGGACACCTAGGATGCTTGGACATCGACATCTAGCATCGTTGAACTTTCTATATATAGCAGAGTGACTAGTTGTGCTTGTTGGTTGAACATAGTAAAAGCCTATACATCGCGGAAACCGAAGGAGGCAAAGGAGCCACACAAGGTACTTAGCGCTGCGTCTGTGTACATTCTGTGCCTCCTTTGTATCCGCCGGTTCCCTCGCTGTAGGCTTCTACTATGTTTCTGTATATACATGCACAACTTGTCAAATGTCATCAACGGATTTAGGTGTCCTCGCTGATGCCAAGAGGAAATGTCGGAGAAACAAGCTGCCCTGTGCTATATGCTCTGGGAGTGCAACCATGATTGCAACCAATATTGCAACCATGACTCAAAAGAAGCAGGCCTTCTGTGTCATGGGATGATCGGCTCTAGTGTAACCTACCTTCCTGTTCCTCTGCAGTTATTGAACAACAAAGGCTCCCTGCAAGCCTGCTCTAGTGATTTTAAAGTGCTCTCTCCATAACCTCAACAATGCTCAGACTGTCTGTATAAGTGCGATTGCTGAATTAGGGTGGCGGATTCTCGAACAAGGCAGAGTACACCGTACATGGCGGACTCCAGGCTTAGTAACTCCATTTTTTTAAATATATTACTGATATTTTAAGCGTCTATCCTGGATTATTGAATAATCTGCACCTTAGAGCAAGATGACTAGTGCAGCATTGCTGAAGTAAAAAGAAAAAGAAGAATGAAAGCTGTTCCTTCTCTGCATGTCAGAAGGTCTGCGTTCTTAAGATAGTACCCTAATTTTTCTTAAAGCGTGTACCGCCATTCGCCTGTACAGTGGAGGCCCTCGGTAAAAGCCGCGAACAAACGAATGTCCGTTAAACGGAGATTCGAGAACCTCGACATGTTATTGAATTGCGGATTGGAAGAACTCGTCCCATCACCCCCGTCCAGACGACCAAGGGCAGCGAATTGGACTGCCTGTCAACTAACTGTCCCGCGGTTCAGACGTCCAGCACGTGGTTGAGGTAGGAGATGTAGCAGATGGCCAGGCGCAGGATCTCGATCTTGGACAGCTTCTTGTCGGGCGGCAGGGTGGGCAGCAGCCGGCGCAGCTGCGCGAACGCCACGTTGAAGGCCTCGACGCGGATGCGCTCCCGGGTGGCGTGCGCCAGCCGGTACTTCTGCGTGGCCCGGCGTCTCCGGCGCCGGTCCTCGCGGCTGAGCGACGTCAGCGCCTGGTGGTCGGGACACGCCGGGCTCGCCGAACCGCCGCAGCAGCGCCGGTTCGGACACGGCTGCTGGGCGCACACGAACATGGCCCGCGCCACCCGCAGCAGGCACGGCTCCCGTTCAGCTACTCGCTGTACGCATAGGGAAGGAAGAAAGTTGTTTTTTATTCATGAAATGCCTGCTGGGATTTATCGCTCACGGCCAACGCCACCGACACCGACACCGACGACACCGGGTTTCCTGCGACACGAGCTCCTTAACGCTATCGCGTTAATAAGACGGCGTGTATAACGGTACTTGAGGAGACACCTGTACATCAAGTAGGGGAAAAGAAAGAGGAGGGGCCGCGTTCAAAAGAAACAATGAACGGGCTCTTCATATGAAGATGCGACGGAAAGGGCTTCCGATAGAAAGCGCAGTCTCATATACGCGCAGTGCCACTCAGGCACACCCGGGACCGAAATTCCACGGAGCAGTGAAACGTTCTCCTTGTCGCAAAAAAGTTGACAGTCACTTTAGCATACGCCAAAAGAGGATGAAGGCGAAAGCCTGCGTGCTCGCCAGAAATTAATTACATTACTCGACATTTTCATTCGAATCCGTTGTTACCTCCTATTACTTGTTTTCTCCCACCAAAGGTCATGGGCTTAATTAACTGTGTCTCAATTAACTTCGCCCTAATTAACACCAAAGGTAGTGGGTTCGACTATCGACCTTCACGATGTCAGTTATAATCCAACTTGGAGATATGGTCGGTTCGCCCATATCTCCAAGTTGGGTCGTGGGTTTGAATACCGTAATTCACTTCGCCTTAATTACACCAAAGGTCGTGATGGTGTCTCCAAGTTGGTTCACTTGAATTTTGGTGACATAATGCCTGATAACGAATTTTTTTACCTATGAGCCATCTAAGGCTTTCGCCTTCAAACAACAACAACAACAACAACAACAACAACAACAGTTGCAGGCACTACGATGTTTGCAATATGTCAAGTATGAACTGCAGTCTTCAGTTTCAGGCTACACGTCAAGGCACCGAGGAAATCTGTTTCTTTTTTTCTTTTGCAAGAACCATGGACCGCATAACAGGCCCATTTGATTCGCACTGCACATCGTGAACTAGTTCATGCCAGTTCCTGCTCGTGCAGAACCCCCCAATGCATCAGCTGCACGAGCTCTGCATTACCTCTCCGACGAGTGCAGGGAAAGCTGAAAACTCGTCTTGCAGGAAGCCTGCGCGATGTGAAAACAACGGGGACGTGCCATGCTGCAGAAAAAAGCTAGTTCACGAAGTGCAGTCGAATAGATTGAACCCACTTTTATTATGAGTGTGCGTGCTCTTGCTCATCAATCGCAGGTTCCAGGCGAATGTTGAATAACTTACGCTAGCAAGGCGAAGCCTCTGTTTTGCTACGGCGAAGTATTGTGATGCCACCTAGGTGATTGATGGATCGCCATCACTCGGCGAGTGATGGCTCCGGCCTCCGACGCCCACTTATGCGTCTTTCCCCGTCCTTTGTTATTGTTCTTTCACAGCGGAGCTGTTAAGGGCTAGTTCCCCCAAGATCGTGTCCGTGTGTAGACACAAAACTATCATCATCAGGATTGGCTCCAGCGTCGTCGTCTTCTTCCACAGCTGTCTCGTTGGCGCTACCGCGCTTGTGCCACTGCTCCCGCGTTTGTCGTCGCCATTAATTAATTATTTAATTATTTAATTAAGAAACTTATATACGTACCAATTTTACAGCGAATTACAGCGAAGATGTTAAGGGCTAGTAACCCCAGGATCGTGTCCGTGTGCAGACACAAAACTCCCTATACCTGGACCGATGCCGAAGATAGTGCAATGCCGGGCTGACCCGCGGCGGAGGTGCAAACGTTCGCCATTAACGGGCCCACATACACTGCTTCGCTGTACATCCTTCTTCACAGAGTGAAAGAGCACGGTGTTTTTTTTTTTTAGACGTACTTAGGCAAGATGACATGAGCTGGTGCAAATGCTGTATAGCTTGCCATGGCAAGTAAAATTTTGCTTGAGAACACATTACGAAGGCACACATGACACACAAGAGGCTTCAGACAAAACGTTTCAAAGACACTATGCATAACTTACTATTGTAAGTAAAATATCAGTAGTGAGGTTCAATACTGGCTTAGTTGGTACATTTCTGAAACTTCCAATTAGTGAAACCAAAACAAACACACAAGGAGATAAGGACATCACAGCAAGCTTGGACTGGCAACTGTGTAATACAGCGCATTTGTATTTATTCGAGAACCTTTAAAGCTTTTTGCGGACCATTGTTTCGTCTTCGCTCAGATTTCACAGCCGTATTAAAGCACGAGAGGTCGCTTTGCTGAGAAACCTTTAATACTACATGCAGTCACGATGCTTTGGGCTGCTACGCACGCGCGCGCAAGCTGTTTGTTAGGCACTACGCACGAGGGAATCGAACCATGCGTAATTCGGCGCTCATAAAAGGAGCAACCGTTGCGAATAAAATGGGAAGGCGTCAGAGGCAATCGGCTATCAATACTCAACCGCACCAATGCGTGAGCAGCTTCCAAAGAACGTTTTCTTTTCAAGCGCGCCGCTCCAACAGTGGAAGCACGTGGCCCCACCCATTGCGCGTGTGGCGTCGCTAACGAGCAAAACAACGCGAAACGAAGTGTCTCGAAAGGCTGTCACGCCTGGCGTTGAAACAAACGCGTCGGAGGCAGCGCGACGATTTAGCGCCTCGCAGATGTGTATAAGCTGTGTAAAGCCCGGTCGGGGCAGCCGCTACTGCTACGTTCATCGTACCCCCCCCCCCTTTCACCCCCGGCCCCCCCTTTGAAGCCAGCGTCCCCGTTTTCAGTCCTCCCCCGCCGTCACTGCCGCAGTCGACCAGGCGGAAAAAACCAGCCGGCCCAGAGCCCGCTTCAAAGCGGCGGCATTAAAGCGAATAGCGCGCCACTCCAGAAACACGTCATGCGGCGGTAACAAGCCACGCACGCGCGCCTTCTCGCTTTCTCCGCCGCGTTTCAGGGAGCGACTACGATCACAGTTGCGCATGCCCAGACGGAGACACAGTTTGACCGAAGCTTGAACCCTGAGCCGCCGGTGAAAGCGTAGACGGCGCTGAACAACGAGAAAGGCAGGGAAAGGAAAGGGGAGGAGAAGAGGACCCCGCGAATTTAAGCCCGAACGTAAACGTTTGCCGGCGCCCTCATAAAAAGCCCATTTATATCCCCGAGGTCGCGGTGGCGTGCCAGAGCCCTACGCTAGCGCCCGCGGGCGCGCATGGGGCGCCACCCCTCGGGTGATCGAGCAAACGCCGCTTCGGGGCGGTAAGACAAAAGGCGGGCGGGCGTTTCCAGACCTCGCGGTTTGTCCCTAGGGTGCGCTCCCCACCGTAGGGAAGCCGAGTCCGCGGTGCGGCGTCCCGGAAAAGCAGCGAGGAGGGTTGCATCCGGAAGCCCGCGCGCAACCACTCCATCTTCAATGGGGATTAGGGCTGTTGAACCCGATTTCCCCGCGGCTATGCGCTGCTGGCAGGGGGATATACCCATTCTTATTCTCCTCGCTTCTCCTCTCCTTTATCGCCGATTCCCTCCGAAGCTTTGTACTCCTTCCTTTCTCGCGACCTGTCGGTGCGGTAGCTCTTGTGGCTCTTCCGATCAATTTGGCCAAATTGAATCACGCGGCTTTGACCCGGGAACTTTCTTGGGCCCCACTGGCGGCGGCTTACACGCACGATTCCCCTCTTCCCCAAGGAAAGCGAATGCGGATCCCTTTGGGGATGTCCCAGCACGTGAGCGACAGCGATCCCTTTCCTCCTGCCAACCACACAAACCTGCCTCTCGTGGAGCCTGTTACCGTTATAACGCCTTCTTTTTTCATTAGTGCTGTTGAAGCCTTCACCCTATAAGAGAGAGTGTGAGAGCGAAGGAAACCAACTTAAGGTTACAAATGCACCCGTTTCCGCGCAAGTCCCTTCTCATTTGATGCTTCACTGAACCTTCGACGTCCTCGCGTGCAGGTGTGAAAGCAACGGCAATCGGCGTGGTCCCATCAGCCGTTTCCTTTCCCGATATACAAGTTAGTAAACAAGCGAGGACTAAAAGAAGTACAAGAGAATCAAACAGACAAATACAAGCAGAGATGGAAGTGACACAGGAGGAGAAAACGGCACGTGTCGGAAGCACTCCATGCCGCCCGCTACCAGTACGCCTGTCATTGACCGACCTCTCGCCCGTCATCAAATTTATGTCGCGCTACGCTTGATGCACCGGCGTGCCAACAACACTTGTCCGGTGATGCTACTCCGCGTAACGGTTCGTTTCCGGTGCCACCATTAGTTAGTTCCGTTAGTTTACTCTACGCATGCACTCGCGTTGTGTTGAGATGCTGCAGCTGGAGACAGCGGCCCATAAATTTGGCTCACTCGTGTTGGAGCTTTCAAATGCGAACCTCTCTTGAGTGACGACCGGTGATGGAGCACTAAACGTGTACGTGTATATGACACATGGGTTTGTGCCATCTGAAGTAGAGAGAAGGAGGAGGGAGAAAGAAAAAGAAGTCAGAGGGCCTATATATATTCATGGTGCCAAGAATCCTTGCCCTTCCCAGCTGTCGGACCTCACTTAATTTTACTGCGACAGCAAGGGCTCGATACGGGGTTTGCTTTATTCGTCCAACTACGCCGCGCGTTATGCCATCTACGGGGACGAGGTCCTCCTTGTCATCCTGCCTTAAAGAAAACTTTTGCTTACCACAGTCACTAAATCGCTCGCACTACAGAAAATCTAAGCCCCAGCAAACCGGCTTACACTGCACGTCATTTTTTACCCACAGTGTATTGCTAGTTAGCGCATCTCTGCTAAAAACTAATTACTCGAATTCTAGAGTTTTACGGGCCAGAACCACGGTCTCATTATGAGGCGCTACATAAGTACGCGAGCGCTTTTGCTGCCGCTGCGACCGGGATCGGCATTTCTGCTTTCCGCTGGCTCATCGATATAATTCCTAAAGCGCACAGGCCTGTACAAACAGAAGGACCCAATATAGTCAACAGTTATCAGATATCATATTACCATCATATTATCATACCATATCATATTATCAGATATCATATAGAAGTCAACGATATCAGATATCATATTACAGGATGCTAGAAGCATCTATACCTCGGTAAGTGATTAGTGCAACGCTATCGAAGTAAAGACTATCAAAGCCAGCCTCGCCCAAATCCTGCGCTCCCTTCACGTTAACACCTGAAGATTGAAGCGCGCCCCGTTTATCTCCTGTACTTTGGGGCTCCGCTTCGCAGCTATATATACGATGCAGTTTTCCTTTTTTGTCGTTTTGTTGTTTTGTTGCTGTTGTCGTCGTCGTTCTTGTTGTTGCTGTTGCTGTTTTTGTTGTCATCATCGTTGCTATAGTCGTACGTCGATTTGCGCTTTCCTCTCATCCGATTATGCACAACGACGGTGTCTAAGCTGGTTCAATAGCCGGGATCAAGGGTATGCGCAAGCACTATATACGGGCATGACCCGATGACGGCTTGCCAGGAAAATGGGTCGGGCCTTCGTATACCTGGATGCATGGGGTGGACTAATGGCAAAGCTACCTATACTTATAAATATTTTCTTCTTTCTGGATGCGGAAGACCTTCAGGTACGCCAGTTAAAGCTTTTGCAAACGGCCACCAATGCAAGACGCCTTTACGACCACTTACATGGAGCCGCCTAATGAGAAACCAATCTTAAGACGTATACTCATACGCCATAACACACAACCAACTGTACAGCTCTCCTCTCACGGGAGTGTCGACCGGCACGTCGGTTAGCGCCGTGTCTCGCGGTACTGGAGCCAATATAGTCGAAAATTAACCACATTGTACTAGACGCCAGCAAAGGGAGCACCGCCGTAGACATAGACATTTGTGCGGCAAAGCTTTAGCGCTGCTTTTAACGCGACAGCGTTAAGGAGCTCGTGTCGCAGAAAAGCTGGTGCCGTCGGCGTCGGCGTCAGCGGCGTTGGCCGTGAGCGATAAATCCCGGGAGTCACTTCATAAATATTAGTCCCGCTTCTACGGCCCAATTCTACGGCCCACTAAGCAGGGAATTCGCTTAGACTACGCATGGTTTACACGAGCCAACGATGCCTAGAAGGCGGCTTCGCCGGTGCCCACAAGAAGCGATAATTAATTGCAGAGTAGGTAAAATTCAAGGTACATGCGTATTATAGTGCCAATATAGAAAAACATTAACCACATTGCACCATAAACTGCACTATCTCCTACGTCTGATCTGAACTGACACCTCTGAAGCATCGATGCTAAATAAAACAATGTCGACGTAATTGAGCGTAAAATACGACCCAATAAAGACACGAAATGAGTGAATAATGAGCACGAAAATGAGGCCACTATGGCCACTGGACAAGCAGGAGGGGCTATGCGGAGTTTACCGGAATAGCATTGTAGCCTATATATAGCAGAGGATATCGTCTACTGAAATATCATTGCCTTCTTGGACTGTAATCACTTTTTTTCACCCTTGACAACATGGTTTACGCAAAGCTTTCTCTTGCGTAACTCTATTAGCTCTTTTCGTTCATTACTTCCATACTAACTTCGACACCAACTTACAAACTGACGCAATCTTTTTGGATTTTTGGAACCTAACGTTCTAATCTGGATAAAAGAATGTTTGTCTAATCGCACGCAAATGGTTTTAGCCAACAATAAGCTATCATGTTCCCTCCCAGTAACCTCTGGCGTGCCCCAAGGATCTGTTCTTGGTCCCCTATTATTTTTAATATATATTACTGATTTACCTAAGTGTGTACCCTGTAATATACGCATGTTTGCAGACGACTGCGTCATCTACCGCTCTATCAATAACTCCCCTGATCATACCACTCTCCAAAATGCTCTTAATAGTGCCTTAGAATGGTTCAGCAATTCGCTCATGAATCTTTACGCCAACAAATACAAATTAGTGTCCTTCTCCCACCTTCGCAACCCTTTCTTCTTCTCATATACAATTAATAACACACCATTAGAACCAGTACAATCCTATAAATATTTAGGTGTAACCCCATCTCACGATTTGTCCTTGGCGCGCACATGTCACTAGCATTATCTCCGCAGCTAAGAAAACCTTAGGTTTTCTAAAACGGAATCTACGGAACGTCCCACCAGATGTAAAATTACTAGCACATAAGTCGCTTGTCAGGCCGAAACTAGAATACGCGTCAGCCATCTGGAACCCGCATCAAGCATATCTCACCGACTCATTAGAATCAGTTCAAGATCATCCTGTTAGATGAATTCATACCTCATACTCATACGACGCTAGCGTTTCATCTCTGAAGTCAGAATCCGGCTTGTCAATGCTTTCATGTCCATTTCATATCCCGCCTTTCCCTGTACCACAAGTTCTTTTCCCTTAATCAAGAGCCTTACACCACAGCAGCAGCAGCACGCATATCTCATCGCACCAGCCATCTACTTCAAGTAGCGCACCCACGTACTCTGACCTTCACTGCCTCCCTTTTCTTCCGAACCGCCACAGACTGGGACGGCCTTCCCCCCAACATCGCTGCTACCACTTGTCAATCTTCGTTTACTGAACTTGTAACCGACCATGTTGTTAAATGATTATTTCTCACGATGTTTTTGCTCTTTTATAAAAACCCACCCCTTATGAGAGGCAGGGGACATTTAAGGTAATAAACCGAACTGAACTGAACTGATGCTCGGACAAGGATGTGCTCTGTGCGCATGCACCTGCCATCGCTACTTTCTTGGGCTACGCGACAAGGCGCTGACCGTTGTGTTATCATTACGCTATTACGCTCCATTAATGGCTACGCGCTCCAAGCCCGCTGCTTTAAAATTTCGAAGTCGGTGTACTAAGCATTTTGTATAATAACGGGAATGGTGTTGCCAGTCCCACGTTATATTCCTCATGATTAGTGAGCTCATCACTATGATAGTGAACGAAAAATTGGAAAAGCTGAAGTTTTACGTCGGTCTTCTAAAGCTGAGCACAGCACAAGGTCCGCGTGGGCGAATCTATACCTTGCGATGACGGTGCAAACTCCACCACGCGCACCGCTGTTCGCGCCGACAGCACTTGTGGTTTCGGCGATCTGTGCGACAAGACTCGCCGTAAACTGCAATATTTTAGCTTCTGTTTTATTTTTCGCTTTATCCCTTTCCAATGTAAGAACCAGAACAGAAGCGAAATTATCTCACTAGAGGGGGGTCGCGGAGTGCGGCCAAACCCGATGTGCGCGCCTGTCAATGGTGATGAATGGACGGCGCGCACTATATCCTCACTTATGCTTGGGCCACGCGCTCCGCTATTCAAGTTTCATTTGAAGCTGATAGTACATTGTACGTAGTATTGTGAATGCATTGTATATTGTTCCAGCTACGCAGCATATAGTTTCGGTGCTGACCAAAACGGTCGATAGACCCTTTCAAGGATCTCAGAAAGACACAAAGACATGTCCTTTAGGGCATGGCAGCTGGCTTGAGAGCCATGACATATTCCCTTTGCTAGTAAAGCCTTCGCATAATACAGATGAACGAAAACTTGGAGGGTTCTCGCATGCAATACCCGTTTTCTCCGTTTATCTGCGCCCTCCGCATGTGCACAAATCCGGGCACGAATTCAAAAAGCTTCTCGCTTGTAAGTGCTCTTTGCCAGTGGTAGATCGCCTTTATTCACTAATAATACGTGCAGCGTCAAGATAGGTTGGAATTTTTTGTGATGAGCAATTACGGAGCAAAAGCATTTTCTGCAATACAAGCCCGGTTGAACAATTGGCAGATTCGTTTTGAATGTGCGCTGATTAGAATTTTGTGAAGGAAATCTTTTTTCGTGGCTTCCCCCAATAAACCGAGGGGATTCCTCAAACTGGAAAGTGATCGGTAGATGAAGAAAACCGCGGTAACTGTCTCGCTTGTCATCGCGGATGGCTCGGTCACGCTGCGAAAAGAGGGTAGGTGGGGAAAAAAAAGGAGACTGATAACAAGAAAGATATGCAAAGGTAATGACAGTGCTACACAGATGTATACCTCACGTGTTTATAAGCTGGACATCTGATAACGGATCTTTCTCATCACGGAGTACGCGCTCTGTTGTCCCGACAGAACGCGCGCAGGTCTCCGTCACTGACCAGCAACACTTCTCGGCAGAGGTGTTCGGTGCGGTGCGATCGGGAAGTTTTCCCAGAACCGCGTCTGCGGCGGCGCTGATGCACGCAGCAGTCAAAGCCGTGCGGCTGCAGATTCCAGCACATCGGCGTGCGGCACCCACAAAGGAGAGGATTCAGTCACGAAGGTGGCGTCATTTCTTGCGCACGAAATGCAACAGAAAGAAAGAAAACAAACAAACAAACGAGGCAACAAGGATGACGGCAAGGCACGTGCGACTACAAGAACAAAGTATAAAATAGAGAGAGAGAGAGAGAGAGAGAGAGAGAGAGAGAGAGAGAGCATCTGTCCGTCCCTCCGATCCCCGTCAGAGCCACCGGCTGAGTCAACCCGACGGGGGCGAGAAAAGGAGGCAAATTGGATCTGCGTATATATATACAAGCGGTGAATACATTAACGCCGCGACAGCAGTGGCAGAAGCGAGGGAACGCGAATCTGCTTTCGCTCGAGTCACGTGACACTGCAGACGCAGCTCGGGGGGCCGGCTTCACGCACTGAAGTGTGCTTAAGGCGGCGGCGGCGGCGGCCGCTTTAATCCCCGTTCGAATGACCGACCGGCTGGTGCGATCTGGTCGATTGCGTAACGAGGCTTCAAATTTGCCAGGCGTCGAGAAACGAACGACTGCACTTGTGGAGTAGAGACAGATGAAGTAGAGGAAAGAGAGAGCCGCCAGCTCTCCGGTTTCAGAAGCGCTTCGCGTTTTTGTATTTGCTCGACGTATACCGCGAGCGATCCGGTGCGATCGAGCGTGAAAAAAAATTTCGTGCTCGCGCGCTTTTGGGTAAGCCGATAAACTCTCTCACTCCACTCTGGCTGCTTTGTAACCTCGCCGACGTAATGGTGTGGAGGTTCGCTTGAACGAGACGGTACACAGAGGGAGGTCAGAAAGAAACAAAAGCGAACATACAGACGCCTGCACGCGACAATCGCCGACAATCGAATCATTGGATATATCGCCGGTTATTTGCACGTTCGCATACTATGTGTGCACTGAGCTGCGCTCTCAAAGCACAACTTCACGTTTGTTTGTCTTTGTCGTTTATTAGCCGTGAAGTATTGGGGAAAAGTTTCCCCAGCCAGCTACCCCAATATCTTAGGAAGGAAAAAAATTTAAAAAGAAGAAAGAAGAGAGAGAAAGACAAAACGTGAACAGAAAGGCAAAACATTATTACACAAGTCAGCAGACACCGAAACGGAATAAAAAGGAGAAAGAAAAAACAAATTGTATGTATACGTTGACAGTACACTAGAATGCAACCCGATCTCTAAATACTATATGGGGTGTTGTTCCAGACAGGACAGCTTAAAAGGAGCGTAAACATGAACAACTCAGGATATTACAAAACAAAGTATACAAGAGCGTCCTGTGCTCACACTTAGAGAAATTCAAGTGGAGAAATAAGAAAGAGATAAAAAAAAAGAAATACCCCAAAGAATTTGTACACAAAAGGTATGTGCGGCATAAAACGCATCTTTTCTGATGTGTTTCTCCAACTGTACCAGAGCACACTCTTAAAATCGCCCTTCCCCTGTACTTTCCTTACCTTCGTTAGTATTTCTCAGCCTTTACTAAACTAAATAATTACCACCTATCACGGCCGTCAGCTCCTTCTTTCTTCGGCTTTATTTTTTTTCCAGTTCATGATCGCGTTGCTAGTCTAACATCAGCGCAGCTTTTGTCATCGGAACCTCCGTCTCACAGTTACTACGGTAAGCACTTCGAAGCCGGTGGGCCGGACAGATAAAAAAATAATGTTCATGTTTTCATTGCTTGTCAATTGTGACCGACCGATCGACGGAGAACGCGCACGTATCGGGCCCACGGCATTCCTTTGCGGAAGCCATTATATTGGAGAGGGAACGGAGGGGGGCTGCCAACTTTGCGCACGAACGCGCCACTTCCCTTCTTCGCAAAGCAACATTGGAACAGACATTGGCGAGCAACCTGCGGACTTGAAAATGGCTAAGGTTGATGACGATAATAACCGCGACCTGAAATGCGAACCACCACTGTCGGGACTGCACTCACGCACGTTATAACAAGAGATGTGCGCGCGTATGCGTCATGAGCGCAGGAGTGCATGCGATTATGGCCGTGTCCGTCAAAGGTATGATGATGATAGTGATCTAAGGAAAGGAAGGACGCTTGATTCTGCAACCCGTCAGGGAGCACGGCGAAGCGTCATCAGGGGAGAGGAAGTGGGTAGTGAAAGATGATAGAGAAAGAGGGAGGATGTGGCCTAACAGACTCCACTATGCGCGACAGGTGGCAGTCCTCAGTAATGTTGCCAGCGTTGTAACGGGCGCTTATAGGGTGTCTATTCCCGTGGAACTTATAAACTCCAGCAGGCTTCGCAGCGCAGGGAGCTGTGGACACACTGGGAACAGCAGGTCAGTCTCAGTGGCCGCTGGAAGGCCGTGGCGTCTGTAGGTGTTGATCACTGTGGAGCGTTCCTGCGCCAAGGATGGGCAAGCACAGAGAAGTTGCTAAGGTATACCGGCGTTCGTGGCACAGAAATGAGGTAATGGCAGCACATGCCACCGGCAACGCGATCGCGACTGACACACCTGACGAAACAAGAATCGACGCAAAGAGAATTTAGCTTCACTTCTCAATCGAGGCCAGCTCGTGAATCTTACCAACGTTTACCTTTAAATACGACACGCTTTCTTTCTCAAGATCTATGCCGGATCAGAGTACACGTTGTTCAAACTGTCAACCGAACACATAATTTGGATCTGCCGTCGCTTTCAAAGTGTAAACCAGATTCTCGTTGACACCCTCCCAAATAAATCAAAACCTCTATCGCTAAAACGACTCTCCAATTCTGCCGTATCTGTACCGCAATTCAATTTCTCACCTTATCATTTTTATTTTTCTCTGTGATTCCCCTAGCCAGGATCCATCGAGTTATTATACTGTAATGTTACTAGACTATCTATATACGTAACCAGATCATTACAGAGCCGCACGCATTACTCTTTCCGCATCAATAACCGGAATATGATCGCATTACATCACGGTTGCACAGGCACCTTTTATTCCGGTCACGCCTAACGAATGGAAACACTTTCTTACTAATTTTGTAGCTGTATCCAACGACATCTTATTTTGGAAAACGCTGCTCGCGCTTCTTTTGCTTACTTTCTTCTTCTTTATGTCGTAGTGACAACTCCGACTAAATGAAAGTATTTAGTTATATTGTTTCGTTTCCTTCACTTTTGCTTTCGCGGTTAACGAGCACTACAGATCACGATGTCGCTTTATATATACATTTTCCATCTGCGATTTATTCTTGTTTTTGATGACAAATCATTTATTCGAGACTACCCGCCCATTCACTGCCTTTCTGAATAGTACTGTTCCCGCTTTCATTTATCGTTTTTCACACTGAAGTGTAGTAATAGCACGTGTGACAAAGAAAAATATTTTCATCACTTTTGGCTCTTAATTGTGTCATGTTAATAGGGCAGCCATTTCTCTTTCTTAATTTCGTTATAACCCGTGCTTTCTTGCAGCCAATTTACTAATGTAGTGATCTTTTGTGTGCCCCCCTTTATTTAAGTCGTCTTGGAGATTGGAAGTACGTATGCAAATAAATAAATAAATAAATAAATAAATAAATAAATAAATAAATAAATAAATAAATAAATAACGCTTTCTCGTCGCTCTGTCCTTCCGCAAAGCGGCCTAATACATTGACGAGTGACCTCTGGTTTTCTTCTTTCCTTTTGAAAGTTTACAACGGATAACATCAACAACATTCACGAAGGAACTGTTCGTGATTTCGAACCTGCTGCGGAAACAAAAGGAAGCGAGAACCAGGGCGAAGAACTGCGCATTCAGAACGGCCCCACGTCACTATGCTGCAATTTCTACATGGATATATGCACACGTATGCCGCAAGGTAAGGCGCACGAAAAAAAAAAAAGCTAACAAACAAGGAAACCGCAACAAACAGGCGAAGGCAAGTGAGAGCAGCCGCTAGAGCAGCTTCCGCAGCAGCAGTGGCGAGTCCGGTTGAGTGACCCCCTGGCCGTACGGCGCGCGCGACCTGTTGCCACGGGAGTTCGAACGAGAACCATGCAAGGGCGCGTATGCGACGGCGGTGCGCCGAGCGAGTCGAGTTCCGTGGCCGTTCCGCAAAGCCGGGCGGCAGGAGCAGCTCTTTTGAATAAACGGCCGCGCCGTGCAGCCGGTGAGGAGGAGGAGGAGGAGGAAAGAGGAAGGGAGCGGCGGATGCGTGCGGCAAATATTATACGCGCGCGAAAACAACAAGGCTCCCGCGACGGCGATCCACGCGCTCTCGTGCCACGACCACGGAGGCGGCTGCCGCAGTTCGCGACACTTCTGCCGCAGTTGTTCCGGTGCACATGCGAGGCTCGGTGCGGTGGGTCACGATTTCGGTTCGCGACAATCGCGGCCCCCGTGTCTGCGCCCCCCTCGCCTAACACACACACACACTCTGCGAGCGGTTTTCTCCTTTCTGCTTTTGAGAGATGCCGCGCGAGCGCGCGTCACGACCTGAGCGGCGAGTGGCCGCTCTTGTTGTTTATCGAGCGTTTGTTGTGTGGCTTGCAGCAGGCCCGCGTACACGCGGTCGGCCGATGGGCTGGTGGCCCCGGGTGCGTGTCTTCCGGCAGCTTCACCTTGCCGCCTTGCCTGACGCCTGCATACAGGCCAGGTTGACTGGAACGCCGGCCCGACGGTTTTTTTTTCCACTGTGTGTGTTGTGTTGTGTGTGTGTGCGTGTGTGTGTGCGTGTGTGTGTGTGCGTGTGTGTGTGTGCGTGTGTGTGTGTGTGTGTGTGTGTGTGTGTGTGTGTGTGTGTGTGTGTGTGTGTAAGAGGAAAAGAAAGCTTCGCTTTAATGAACGAATTATATGCTTCAAAATGTTTCAGGTAGGAATCATGCGCTCGAAGGCGCATGCTTGTTGCACTGAGAACATTTAGGCACAGTTTGTTGTTTCACTGCTTAACTCGGCAGAGAACAGGGTCGGTCACCGGCATCTCAGTTGGGATAGTACAGATGGTTATATCGATGCTATATGGTTAATCAATTTAAAAAGAAAAAAAAAATAATATTTAATCGATGCGCTGATGATTTCTTCCCTATTCGTTTTTTTCAGCACGGCAGTCACGAAACAGTTGAGTAGCCGTTGCAGTCCGATCGCTAATTAAGTGATATTGGTTAATTAACTTTTTATTCGCTGGCTTTAACGCTAACGTTGCGAATGGCCGTATTGGAGGAGGATGCCGCAGGAGGAGGGAGCAATTCACCCCATTTTAAGAACGCCATCAGTTGCCGAGATTTTCGTCGACCAAAATTCACCTTTTGTCGCCCCGAAGCCAACACTGGGCGCACGAAGAGCGCCCGAGAGAGAGAAAAAACTTTATTTTCATGTTGGGTGGTATGGTGGAAAGGCCCTCAGTCCAGAGCCTCGCTTGTGGCATTCTTCAGTGCAGCACTGATAAGTACGCCGCAAGGTACCGTTGGTCGTCGGCGCTGGCTGCTTCTGTCAGCCACCCGGCATGGGGTTTAGGAGAAAGATTTGTGGGGGCAGGAAGGGGAGGTGGGAGTGGTCCACAGGACCAGAGGAAATGGGATGTGTTCGGGTGTTCGCCACAATATCGCCATGACATGACATGACAAGAACTTTATTTGAGTCCTGAGGGACTGAGACCTCGGGGAGCCAAACCGAAGGCTCCCGAAGATCAAGTCGGTGGCTCCGCCCACGATGGAACCGGGAGATCAAGTCCCGCGGCAATGTCGTGGGCCCTCTGGACAGCCTGGAGTTGGATGTTGAGATTGGTGCTCTTGAGAGAGTCCTGCCATTGTTCTTTCGTGATGGGTGGAGAGGCGTTAAGGGCTGGGCACAGCCAGAGCATGTGGTCAAAGGAGCATGAGTCATGACAACATTTGGGACACGACTGTGAGTGTTCAGGATCTATCCTGTGAAGAGACCGAGGAGTGGGATATGTACGGGTTTGCAGGAGTCTTAGTGTGGTAGCCTGGGGTTTGTTCAATTTGGGGTGAGGGGGTGGAAATGTCCTCCTGCCTAGTTGATAATGAGAAACAATTTCGTGGAATGTACTTAATGGATCTTTGTGGATGTTGACCTCGTTCCAAGCCTGGCTACCCGCGACAGCGCGGTGCGTGAAATCGCGCGCTCTCCGGTGGGCCTGCTCGTTAGGATTACATCCAAGCGGGTTAATTGAGCTATCTAGATGGGCTGGGAACCACGAGATTTGGTATCCTCCTTCGGTACTCTCCCTAGTCCTTTGTAGTGCTTTGATCACAATACTGTACGCCTGTTCAGATATGAGGGCGGACGAGAAGGATCTAACCGCGGTGCGCGAGTCCGAGAAGATGATAGAGGGAACTTTTGAGCTGTGAAAAGCCAGAGCGATCGCCGCTTCCTCCGCCACATGGGCAAACTTAGTATAAACAGAGGCTGCATTGACCAGGTTGCCGCCCGCGTCTACCACCGAGACAGCGAACTTATCCCCACTGTCATATCTGGCAGCATCGACAAAGAGGGCATCTAGCTTCTGCTGATTGATCTTTTTAAGGATGGACTTGGCTCTCGCGAATCTTCTTCCTTGGTTATGCACTGGGTGGATGTTTCGCGGGACGGGGTCAACCATGATGTGAGCTCTGGTTTCCCGGGTCAAGCTAACTTTGGTCGCCGGTACATGTCTGGGTTGGATTCCTGCTTCTTCTAAAATCTTAATCCCTGGCTTAGTAGATGAAAGTCTCATAATCTGAGCCGCTGTGTGAGCTTCTATTAGCTCATCGATGGTGTTATGCAGTCCTAGCTCCAGCAGCTTCTCAGTGCTTGTGGACTGCGGAAGGCCGAGCACGCGCTTGAGGCCGGTTCTGATTAGGGAGTCGAGCTTGGCCTTTTCCGCTTTACCCCAATTAAGGTACGGCGCGATGTATGTGACATGACTCAGGAAGAATGCCTGATAAGCTCTGAGCAAATTATCCTCTTTAAGACCGCCTCTTCGATTGGAGACGCGGGCTACAAGTCTTAGGACATTACTAGCCTGTCCAGTGAGCCTGTTGAGGGCCGTCGAGTTACAGCCCTTGGCATCAATGAGGAGACCTAGTATCTTGACCGAGTCCTTCCTCGGTATGGGATGCCCATTTTTAGCTCGAATTTCTACCGGCAGAGTTTCCAGAGGCGCAAGATTCCTGACTCCCTGTCTGGACTGGCGGTATAACAGTAGCTCTGATTTAGCGGGGGAAAGTTCAAGGCCCGTGTTTGAAAGAAAATCTTCGGTAGCCTCCAACGCGCTTTGCAACGAGTGTTCGAGCATGGCTAGCGATCCGCCCGGCGCCCAGATCGTAATATCGTCCGCATAAATGGCGTGACCCACGTTCGGAATTGCAGCGAGGCGAGTGGAGAGTTTGTGCATGGCTATATTAAATAAGAGTGGGGAGAGGACTGAGCCCTGCGGGGTGCCGCAGGTGCCTAGTTCGTACGGTCCTCCCGTGACCATGCCTAGTCGAAGGTGTGCCTTGCGATCAGCGAGGAAGGATCTGGTGTAATCATGAAACCGCTGGCCCAGGTTGAGAGACGAAATCTCTGTCAGGATGTGCTTATGCTCGACCCTGTCGAATGCCTTGGAGAGGTCCAGTGCGAGGATCCCTCTCACGTCGCGAGTAGGGTTATTAAAGATTGCTTTCTTAAGCAAAAGCATAGCGTCCTGCGTGGACAACGCCTGTCTAAAGCCGATTAGGTTGTGTCTAAATAGCTCCTTGTTTTCAATATGTTCAGTAATCCTGTTATGTATCGCGTGCTCCGCAACCTTGGCGATACATGATGTAAGGGAAATAGGCCGCAGATTATTTATATGTGGAGGTTTTCCTGGTTTGGGTATGAGTACCACTTTTGCGGTACGCCAGTCTATCGGGACCTGTCCACTTTTCCATACCTCATTTATTTTGGCCGTGACTATCTCGATTGCCCTATCGTCTAGGTTCCTGAGGAGTTTGTTCGTGATTCCATCAGGTCCCGGGGCTGATCTGCCATTTAGATTGAAGAGAACGTGTCTGATCTCTGACACGGTGAAAGGTTCGTCTAGATCAGGTGCCGAGAATCCCATGTAGTTCAGACGCTCTACCTGGTTATCCGCGTCTTCGGCGAGGGGGAGATAAGTACGTGCTAAGTTGTTGGCTAATTCCCTGTCGGTGAGACCGATTGCGGTTTGCTTTTTAATGAGCCTATCCGTTGCAAGGCTAAGGGTGTCCTTAGACTGTTTATCGTTGAGGAGACTTTTAAGTAAGCTCCATTTGCTACCTCTTCGCATACGCCCGTCCGTTTCGGTACACGTCTCATCCCATTGCTGCCGGGCGAGCTGGGCCGAATAGGTTTCAATCTCCTTGTTAAGAAGCGCGATTTTCGATCTGAGTCTTCGATTAAGCTTTTGGGTCTTCCACCTGGCTGAGAGGGCGTGTTTAGCCTCCAGAAGGTGAGCAAGTCTCGAGTCCATTTTGGGAACTTCAACATCCGTAATGATTTCTTTGGTTGCTCCTTTAACCGCCTTGTTCAGATTATCTAGCAGATCTGCATACGTTTCGTCTGGCGGGACTGTTTCATTTCTGATTTTTCGAAACAGGTCCCAGTCCACATATTCATATCTCGCGGGTGGTCTGGGTTTGACACGCAACATAATTTCAAGTATGTAATGGTCACTGCCTAGCCCCTCCTGGAGGTTGTCCCACGTTCCCTCGATACCTCGGAGGAAGGTGAGATCGGGAGTCGTATCTCGACTGACCGAGTTACCGGATCTGGTGGGGAGCCTTGGGTCTGTGACGAGTATTAAGCCGAGCTCTGCAGCGTTGAAGGCCAAGTTCGTCCCTTTTGCACTTTTGTAACCGTACCCCCATTCCGTATTGGGTGCATTAAAGTCACCCGCAACAACGAGAGGCGCGCTTCTCGCCACCCTAGACGTGGTGCCTAGTAATGTTTTGAAATCTCTTTTCCTGTCCGATGGTGCGCTGTACACGTTGAGAATGAAAATTTTAGAATTGATTGTTCTGTTGGGTACGATCTCTATTAACTGGGCCTCGAGGCCCGCTTTGTACGCGCGGACCTCGTGCTCAACGAACGAGATGTTTTTTCTGATTAGGGTAGCGATACCTCTGCCCTTTTCTCTCCTGTATGCTACCGTGCGGTACCCCGAGAGGGAAATTTCAGCTGTACATAGCGTTTCCTGTAACAATATAACTTGCGGCTTGTCCGCAGTAGACCTGATAAACTGTCCTAGTGGGGCCTTGCGCCTCTGGAAACTTGCGCAGTTCCACTGCCAGATTTTCAGATTCGTGCTAATTTCGTTCGCCATTTTGCCTACTGAGTATGATGAATTAGCCCTTTAGCCCCACTTTCGGGATTCGGGTTTGCCTGATTCTGCACTGTCGACACCGTAAGCCTGCCTTTGGCTTGGACCTTGGGTCTCTCTAGTTGAGTTAATCTCGTCTCCATCCCGGAGAGCATTTCCATCATGCGTCCTAGGGTCTTTTCTATGGCAGCTAGCTTGCCTCTGCTGTTTATTTTGGCAGGAGGATCGGCGGCGGTAGCTATGGCTTCGCTCGGCTCAGCCATCTCATCCTCCTCTTCAGTCTCGCTCACCGGTTCTGGGTTGGGAGCTTTACGCTTGGATTTACCAGCAAGTGGGCCTAGATCTTTAATTTTATCCTTATCGTGGCTCGAGATTTGCCCTCTAATGCTATTTAAGGCTTCTTTAAGCTCTGCTAGTTCGCGCCTGAGCTGTTGATTTTCCGCCTCAAGTGATTGGATTCGGGGATCATTCACTTGCTCTGACTGTGCCTCACCGCTTGCTCTTTTGGCCGTCGTAGTCTTCTTTCCCATCGACGGTGCTGTGCCGGAGCCCTTGACTTTGTCGGCCCACGTGGCCCGTTTCGCGGGCTGGGAGCGAGACCGGGACCGGGATCTCGACCTGGATGCGCTGGAATTCCCACCTTTCCCTGAGCCGGTTCGCCTCCTGGAGCGAGAGCGCCCCCTCGATTGTGAGCGGGATTGCAGGTTGGAGCCACCATATGCTGCCGCAGGTGTCGCCGAGCTCTGTGCGTAGGAGATGCTGATGTCATCGCCGCTGGCCATCTGTGCTTTTCGCAACATTTGTCGTCGCCTTCGACGCCGACGCCTAACGATGTATGGGATCTGGTAGCGTTGTTTGCATGTCCTATCCCCGGTGATATGGGGGCCGCCGCATGCTTCGCATTTGGGCGTGCATTGGTGTTCCTCCTCTTGTGACTCTGACTTCATTTTCCCACAGCCGTGGCACTTCTTCTTTTCCTCTTCGCTACTGGGGCACACGTCGGCTCGGTGACCCACGTGGCCACACGCGTAGCATACATCCATCTGCCGTTTGTACAGAAAGCATGGAACGAGGGCGGCTCCACACATGACCGTGTTGGGCACTCGCATGCCGTCGAACAGTATAACAACTACTTGTGTGTTCTTAATTCTTCTGACTTCCAATGCCGTAGGGTTTCTTGGGTTCAGAATCATCCTCCTAAGGGCTCCTTCGTCAAATGAAGGGTCGATGTTTCTTATTACACCTTTGCACGTGTCATCAGGGGCAGAAATGTAGGCTGACACCTCAAAGGCGCCGAGCTTAGTATGTATCTTGCTGATTTTAGCATACGCCCTCGCGTTTTGACCGTGAGGGGTAGAGATGACCAAAATGTTCTGCATCTTGTTTGGGCACACGGTGTCCTCGGCAGTCTGCTGTTCCGTCAAGGCCGCTGCCATGGCCAGGGCTTGGGCGAGGAGTATGATGTCCGCTTTGGAAACGTCAAGGCCTCCTTTGGGGCGCACGATGATCTTGATTTGGTCCTTGGGTAATTTCGGTAGCCTCGAGGCTGCCGTCACCTGCTTCATGAACCTTTTGGCCGGCGAGCTGGCCGTGCGGCTGCCAGCCGGCATATTCTTGGTGACACGTTGCCCGCCATATGACGGCGTACTCGTTGGTTGTTTTCGTTTGCTGCCGAGGGCGGTCGTCCATCCCGCTTCATCGAGCTCCTCCGGGGCGATTTCCATCCCCTCGACGAGTATGGCCCCGGGCATGGTTTCTGTTGGTCAGTAGTTCGCTTGGAACGCCGGTCGCCCGCGTTGGCGGGGGGTTAGGCCTACGCCTTCTCGCGCTGCCGCGCCTAAGTAGGCGTAGCCCGTTAGGCTTGGCGCTCTCGCGGCGCGGTCGGAGATTCGAGGAGTCACAAAATGGTGAAAAGTCCACCCACCGATAAGAGTCCACTGTCTGCGGAATCCTCGGATCTTGCCGCTTCATAAAAGGTATAGTTTCCGTGGGTCGGCTTCGCAAAACAGCCGAAAACCTTGGAAAAAGGGAGCCGATGTCCACAATATCGCCAGGGTGGGGGATCTTCAGGTAAGAGGCCGCGGAGGAGGTGCATTCGCGCTGGTGTAGGGAGTGTTTCTGTCTGGGCCTGACGAATCAGTACACCCTGTTCACGGGTGAGCACTTTGCTGAGCTTGGTGAACTTGCGTCTTGCCTCTTGATATGGCCGCAGAAGCAGGGGAGCCCACCTTTTCGTCTGGGCTGATCGCGGAATGCAGGGTGCCTGGTTCAACGTCTCGCAGGCGAGCTGATTAGCTCTTTCATTTCCCGGCAGCCCATCATGACCAGGTATCCAAATGATTTCCAGAGGACCCTGAAGGTGCTCTTGCATAAATGTCGAAATGTGGGCCGGGAGATCGTTGTGCAACAATTTCCTGCAAGCCGCCGTGGAGTCGGCAAATATGATTCTTGGGTAGGCTGAGTTACTAAGGGGCATGTGTTTGATCGCGGTTGCGATGGCTGTCAGTTCCAAAGAGCGCCCGAAGAACTGTCCACGTGATGCTTCTCCGCCTCGTTTGGTTTCGATACGTTGACAGGTAGACCACCTGCGGACGCTTCTCATACTCTATATCTACCGAAGATCGAAGTCTCGGCGGCCTACCGTCGCTCGTGGTACAAACGCGCGACGGCTGATTGGACGCCTCAGCAGGTACGTCATCGCAGCGAGGGTGCGCTACGTCACGAGAGCGTCTATGATAACGTTGGCGGTGCTCCCGGCGCTGTTCGCACGCCCACAGAGGCAGACGGCTGCTCTTGTTCAGAGAAATGAAAGAGAACGTCTGCTCACAGAGCTGCCATCGAGGAGAGATGTCAGTCTGGAGGCATCTGTAGCTATATGTCTTAATTTGTTCCTATTGAGGTTCTTATGAAACGGAACTAGAAGCTTGAGCCGGTGCATGCATTCCATAGCTCCGGCGAACACGACTGCTCAATCAGCTCTGCACAGTGCTGTAGGAGCCTGCCAAGAAATGATCGAGAAATGATATGCATGTGCACTGTGCGCCTCAAATAATAACTTAAAAAATTAGGATGGCCTCTCTCTCTCTCCTTCTCATCTTCGAATAAGTTGAGACGCTGTTGAATTTGTGCCAAGCAGTACTCGACATGTCTTGTCACCAAATACTGTCACCATACCCATTACGGGGGATTGGCCAAGAAGCAGACAGTTTGAAGTATGCTTATTAGAATTTAAACAAAAACTTCATTTGCATAGAAGAGTACCGGTTAGAGAGATATTATATGGAAATCAGAAAAAAGAAATATTGTTAGGGATTTTGAGATAAAATAATTTAACATAAAGAAGTGAAGTAATACGAATATTTGATAATTTTAGAAATTCAGCAAGGTGCCCTTTCTGTGTCTGTAATAAAATTGTAAACTACGAGAAAAGCATCCCTGTGGCTGGACCCCGGTGAAGTTGCCCCAAAAGAAAGAATTGTTGGCGAGGTTAGCGATAGCCCAAGTTGTCGAAATGAAATTTCTAAGAGCTTACTTTGCTTCAAAATATTGGCGGCACTAGAGATAAAAAATTCCTAATAGAGTCAGGTGCATTGCAAGACGAACATAGAGGTAAGACTTGTGGAAGTAAAAATTTAGAGGTGGTATACGACATCTCAGTTTTGTAAAGGAAACATCAATTTGCCTTGAAGGACGCCAATTATTATTGCACGGGAAATAAAAATGGTGGAATTTAGAAGACGATGCTAGAATGGCTTTTGCGGAACCTAGCCGTGGTTACATAAGCTGATGTCGACAAAACAGACATGACAGGGCCATTGAGCGATGCTCGTGCGATTGAGTCAGCCATCTGATTCAAAGTGCCACCCACTATGTCACGGTACTCAAAGCAAGTATGCTTGCCGTAAGTTCGGAGGAACCATCGAACAAAATGTTCACAGAATTATTCGATTTGAAGATTCGGTAAGTGCTGCGCAAACAGACAGCGCGTCGGTTACAAAAACAGCCAATTAGTCATTTCGGGGAAGCTTTTGTCATTCTAATACAACCGCTAATAATCGTGTCTGATATATGCGTGCGGAGTCGGGAAGGCGAACAGAGTGAGACCGGTGAAGAGATTCAGAGATCTCCACTCCTGCCATTATCATTGCACAGAGAAGGGTCATCAGCTATTATGTTAAGAGTAGCTAGCTGGTTTAGGTTGGTCTTGTATTACACTAATTAAATGTCTGCTAGGCAATAGTTTAGCACGATTTGGAAATATGTCCTCGAAGTCAATTTCGAGCTCTGGTGATGCATCATTCGAATGGCAAACTTCACGTATGGACACGTCCAATAGTTGTAACTGCGCTTGCACAAATTTTACCCGAGAGTTGCACAACCGCGACCACACTACGTCAAAAAATGTCAGACGTTTCAGTGATAAGTGTATATTGTGCACGTCTCTTTGAAAAATCATCAACTTTAAAAGATGTCTGAACCGTAATCACGGGGAACCTGCAATCTTGCGTGGGTATATGAGCTTCCTAATATAAAACAGTGTTGGCAACGAATGTCGTGACAATGATTGTTGACATTAATTTTTTCACGTGGATCTTCTTATTGAAACAAACGTAGTCTGATGCTATAAGTTGTCAACAGAAAAATGCTATTTCCATTAATGTTTTTCAGATATGAGACAGACAAAAAGCGTTGGGCGTCCTTTACCGTTACAAATGACCAGAAATATCTCTGTCTGGATTCTAGTTCCGGCATTGTGAGCCGCGCTATTGCTGCATATCAAGGAAGCGGGCAGCCAATCCTTGGTCCATTTATTACGCGGTTCTAAAAGTGTGTCGACGAAGAATGGCATGTTATTTGCATCGATCTAATAGAAAGCTTTAAACGATTTTGTTAGCGCCAGTGTTGCTGGATCCAAATAACATTGATGGACGCTTACACTCGATGCGCTGCCGTGTGAGCAAAACTTCGGAAAGCCGAAAAGTAAGACGGACCAGCCAGCCTAAAGCGGCAGTTCCCAAGTGGTCCCTGTGGCTGCCCCCTACCGTCACAGGGACGCTCCCGCTACTCGCAACGAGGTTATGAATTTCTTCTACATGTATAAAAGGGACTTTCCACCCCCTCACCCGAAGCTGAATAGGGCGCAAGCCGTTTCTCTGTTACAGACCGGCACATATCCGTGTCTGGCCGTTCTACACGAAGTTTACCCCGACGCACATCACGACGACGCCTGCCCGTCTCGCGGGCAGACCTCCACTCTAGCGCACATGCTCTGGGAGTGCGGGTCGACATACCCCACGTTCATCAAGGAGGAGTGGGACTCGCTTCTGCGTAGCCCCGCTCTAGACAAGCAAATCCTGGCTGTCCGGCGTGCCCGCGACCGGGCCTGTGGGCTAGACCTGCCGGTCCGGACGTGGGATTAACCGGGTGCGCGAAGAGTTCCCGTCCTCGCCTGACCTCCAATAAAGTTATTTCACTCACTCGCTCCAATGTGGTACCACATGCGCTCATTCAATCAAAAACATACACGGAAAGTACGTATTCGATCGCATTATCGATTGTACTCCATGAATGGTGTATTTTTTGTTGTTTTCTGCGTTAGTATAGCTAAAGGAATACGTTCGGTGGTACATACCTCGTCCTTCTTAGACGTTCACAAAGATATTATGTTCCCAGATATTTTTTTCATTGTAATGTGCTTGACGCCACCAAATGTCCGTGACATGTGCTGCGTTAGTCAGCAAAACTGTCTTTTTTTTTCCCTGATATGACCAGGCCCTGAATACAGACAACACACCATATACAAGTATGAACTCGGGCGCGGGTTGCTCAATATCCTTCTTCTCTCCCGCGCAGCCCCCAGGCCATATGCCGTGCAGCCCAAATTTAGGAGCATTTCGCTATCTCTCATCTCATCTGTTCCTTTATAAAGCTATAAGCTCTCCACTTCGCCTTCCACTTTGCAAGTGACGTCTGCTGTGGACTAGCCAAGTATACCACAGCAACTTGGACCACTGGAAATGTGCCATTGAGTATGGACCCACTGCGCGTATATACATACATATACTATATAGTATACTATATAGTATATATACTATATAGGCGTCAGGCAGGGAGATACGATCTCTGCTATTCACAGCGTGTTTACAGGAGGTATTCAGAGACCTGGATTGGGAAGAAATGTGGATAAAAGTTAATGGAGAATACCTTAGTAACTTGCGATTCGCTGATGATATTGCCTTGCTTAGTAACTCAGGGGACCAACTGCAATGCATGCTCACTGACCTGGAGAGGCAAAGCAGAAGAGTGGGTCTAAAAATTAATCTGCAGAAAACTAAAGTAATGTTTAACAGTCTCGGAAGAGAACAGCAGTTTACAATAGGCAGCGAGGCACTGGAAGTAGTAAGGGAATACATCTACTTAGGGCAGGTAGTGACTGCGGATCCGGATCATGAGACAGAAATAATCAGAAGAATAAGAATGGGCTGGGGTGCGTTTGGCAGGCATTCTCAGATCATGAACAGCAGGTTGCCATTATCCCTCAAGAGAAAAGTGTATAATAGCTGCGTCTTACCAGTACTCACCTACGGGGCAGAAACCTGGAGGCTTACGAAAAGGGTTCTACACAAATTGAGGACGACGCAACGAGCTATGGAAAGAAGAATGATAGGTGCAACGTTAAGGGATAAGAAAAGAGCAGATTGGGTGAGGGAACAAACGCGAGTTAATGACATCTTAGTTGAAATCAAGAAATGGGCATGGGCAGGACATGTAATGAGGAGGGAAGATAACCGATGGTCATTAAGGGTTACGGACTGGATTCCAAGGGAAGGGAAGCGTAGCAGGGGACGGCAGAAAGTTAGGTGGGCGGATGAGATTAAGAAGTTTGCAGGGACGGCATGGCCACAATTAGTACATGACCGGGGTTGTTGGAGAAATATGGGAGAGGCCTTTGCCCTGCAGTGGGCGTAACCAGGCTGATGATGATGATGACTATATAGTATATTCTCTGCATTACTCTATTATTCTCCATATAGGCTAGCTTCACAGTGCGGAAGACACGTTATCACTTTTTTTTTTAACCACATATGTGAAGGCAAAGGCTGTGGCTAGTCGTTTTTTCCAGCGTTCAAGGTAACTTGGCCGTAGCGGTTAAGGTCAGTCTTATTAAGTGAACCTGACAGGCGGATTCTACGTCAAGCCACGACAAATGAGAACCAAGATCAGCAGCAAAGACGAGAAAACTTAGGGGTCCGCGAGGCGCACAGTAAAGGGAACGCAGAGAGTCAAGCAACGAAACGCGTGGAAACAGGATGCCTCGATGTCAGCGCCACCTCCCGCCGTAGAATCGTGGCATCGAGGCGGCCTATACTCGGAAATGCGCCACAGCGCCGCTGGAGAAATGCACAGCGAGATTACTTCCAGCGTTCGCGTGCGCGTACGTCAGCACTGCAAATTGCTCGTGGTTCAACCGTTTAAACAGAATTGTGATAACTGGACGTCCAGACACTAGAAGTTGCATACACGCCAATGAAAGATTGTCTAAAGCTACTGGACGTAGCACAACGATTTCAGCCTAGAGTAGGTGGACCCAAAGTTACTTGCAAGTAGCCCGGCAGGATGAGTGAGGTTTTAAAAAAAAGGTTCCGCGACGTCTGCATGTCCCTGCAGTCTTTACGATAGTCCAGTAAGCACAGGCCGCGCACTTGCATGTTGCTTTTTCGCACTCCGCTGCAAAATCCGCCTCAGACAGGACGAGGGCTCGGCTACCCGCCGCTTGAACAAGAACGAAAGACGGCAGGCGCTAAAGCTGAATTATTTTGCGACTGTAGCAAAGCAAGTGATCGGAAACTACAAAGGCGCTGCACTTTAGTTCGCATAAAGTACAGCACGTTCGTCAAGGTAAGACGCTTGAAGCGCAAGTTCGGCTGAGAATCAATCGGTTATGACAAAAGATTGCCTATAGAACCTCTCAACTCGAGGACAAGTGCGATACTTTCATTGTTGAAAAGCTGCCTTCAACACTGAGCAACAAAATTAACTTCTCTACGGTGAACATGGCGACTGAAACAGCAATGCAATACAAGACGCGAGACGTCGTAGAAGATCCGAGTGCACAATTGTAACTAGTAATGTCAGCAGTTAATCACACCCGCTCGACGAGGCTTGACGAGGAAGCACTGCTGCAGCTTAACTTCCAAGCCTACAACTCCCAATCAAGATGATGCAGAAGCGGGAGGCGTGCGTCTGCGGAATCCATGAAAAAAAATAAAAATAAACAAATATATATATTGCCTCAGAATAATCGTACCCCGAATATTACATCTCACATATAGTACATTACAAAATCTAAACCTTGCGTATATTCCTAAAAAAATAATTAAAAAAATGTTGACGAAAGGAGAACTAGTAAGCTAAACGAAGAAAAAGTGAGTGCATTAGAAAGAAGGGAAGGAAACAAAACGCCGAAAGTGCTAAGGCCCGCCACAGCGCTGAGAGGGGTTCATGGGTGACTCGGCGGCGCAGTCAAAGGCGAACGCGAACCGCCGGACGTGCCTGAGGGACAGGTCGCAGATGTCGTCCCTATTTCCACGAGCGTCGCCTCCTTCGCAGTGCACAAAACACAGAGCCACGAAAAACAGCTGCGTCGGAGTGAAGCGTTCCAGCTGCGGGATGGGCATTTCGGTCGTGGCCTGGACGTCTTGCTCGAGCGCATCGAGCACGGCCTCCGCCGCCAGGGCCACAGCCGTCACGTCGTCTATGTCCAACACAGTGCCACGTGACTTGCCGGCGACGCAGTTCTTCAGCTGCGCCACGGTCTCGTTCGTCCTGGGGTCCGAGCTGTACGCTGCGAGAAAGAGCAGCCCCAGCGCCCACGCCACGCTCGCACCGAATCCGGCGTATACGATCGGCGCCGTCAGCGCCGCGTCGAAGAGCGGGAAGGAAAGCGCGGCAGGGAGCAGCTGGAAGTCCTTCCGCGGTCCCAAAACGTACACGGCGAACAGCTCCAGAGAGTTGACGGCCGCCAGGAGCACCGCATCGTCCGCACTTCTGGAGACGAGCGTCGACTTGCGCCAGTTCTGCACGAAGGAGTCGGTCATGTCGAGGCCGGCGGGAGCCAACTCCAAGTCGTGGACCGCTTCGAAGCTCCGCAACGCTCTGGACAACGACGACCAGTTGCTGACGACCTCAATGCTACGGCTGAAATGGCGCCACCGGGCCAGGCGGCGCAGGAAGCTGTCGCCAACGGCTCGGGTCACGGCATCGGCCATTGTGCGCATGCTGCCGCGAAGCATCTGGGCGCTGTAGCTTCCGAACAGGGCGTAACGCGAGAACGCGAACGCCGCACTGACGCAGAAGGCGCCGTGGTACGCCTGCGCCCTCCTCGCGCTGCCCCCGTAGTAGTTGAGGACGAGGTCGCGGTTCGCGTACAATGCGGCCACCTGGACGGTACACCAGCAGGTGTAACCGTACGTTCCCGTTTCGCCGTTGTTGTCCCAAAGGTCGAAGAAGGTGTAGACGAAACGGCGGCCGCTCGTGAGGACTTCAAAGTGCTCGCCGACGGTGATGTTCAACGTCTCTAGCACGGAGATCCAGCGGCTGTCACCGAGTCCTAGGAAGCTTCTTTCGGGAAAGTCTTGGTACTCGGTGCGTTCGTAGTAAGCAGCGGTCAACTCGCCCTGAAAGGAGTCCTCGAAGCTTACGACATGTTCGAATGTCGTGACGTCGTCGCCAGGGACCAGGAATATGTCTCTGAGGCTCTCGAAGTAATGTTTGAAATCGGCGTTCAAAGCGCGCGGCCGTCGAATGACGAAGTGGAACGCTTCGCCTGGATCGACCAGGAAGGTTGTCACCCCCTTGTCCGACCAGCGGGGCACCACGCGCAGTATCACGTGCCAGCCCAGCCTCAGCGAGCTATAAATCAGCGTGTGGACGACGTCCTTGTTGATGTTGTCGCTAGGCCACGTGATGCCGGCCTCGAGGAGGGCCCGCTTGACCAACGCTAGTTCATTCCGCTCGCCCTGCAGCACGTTGTCACAGCTGCGGTAGACGGCTGCCGCCCGCTGCACGCTGTTCTGGTCCGTGGCCGGCACCTCGATGGCTCTCACCAGGCGCGTCACGTGCTCCCTGACCCGCTCGTTGAGTTCCTCGAGGACGCTCAGCTGGTGCTCCCGCCGCCAGCCGCCGCACACGAAGCGGGTGAAGTTGTGGCAGGGGGGCGCTGTGACGTCAATGGAGGACGTCAGCTGCTCGCCGTACTTCCGACACTCGAATGTCAAGCAAAGGTTTGGCGCCGAACGAGTGCTGCCGGGCAGCAGGACGACGACGACGATGACTGCTATGACGACAGAAAGCAGGCACACTCCAACGACGAGCATTCGGAGTTGAGGCCGAGGTTCCGTAGGCGAGGACGTTACCGGTAGGAAGTGGCTGTCGGGAGGCACCGTGACGGCACCGCGCATAGCTCTATCCGGGGGCGCTGTGGCAGTGGGCATGATAGCACTGCGCTGTCCCCGCTTACCAGTAGGGTTTCGGCTCTTGGAGCTACTCTGGCGTACGCAGACACGCCGTCCCATGCCAGCGGGCGGCTCAAACCCGGAGGAGCGGGAGTGATCTGCACTTAACGGCCCCGCACCCTCGGCCCACGCGTCGCCGGTGGTTTGACTGCCCGTGTACCCGAAAGCAGCCTGTGTGGCTAACGTACGGCGGCTCCGAGCGTTGTCGTCCGGGTGCCCGGTTAACGCTGACACGCGACTGATGTCCGTGGGTGTCTCGGTGTCATTCGCTGCTCGTTCGTGGGAATAAAGGCGCTCAGACGAGGACTTCAGTCCATCGCGCGATGAACGTCGTTCTCGGGCCTCAGCACCGTGGGCGGCGACGTCTCGGACGGGCGCCTCCGATGCCGCTGATGTGGCGCTGCTCTCATCGCGAGCGTTCTGGTTTCTGTTGCTCGCAGGCGAGCAGCTGCGGTGTCTGGCAGTTCCCACGCGGCTAGCCGACTCGACGGAATTGGGAGGTCTCCGCGACGGCGGATCCATGCGAACGCAGTGGACCAAGCGTAGACGAATGGCGTTCTCTGACCGAGTCCTTGACGAAATGGAACGGTTGCACGCAGGGGCACGCGTTCGTGACACACGGTTCGAGCACTTCTCTTCTTCTGGTATACGATGACTTTGCTCGTGCCGTCTGCGCGTGCCGCCAAAGGGAAGGTTATAAACTCTACAAAGCTGAAAAAAAAAAGATCCCTTCAACAATTGCGCTCGAACAAGATTAACCAAGAAGTCTGCACTGTTGTGCAAACTGCTGTGATTCTACGGACTAATATTTTTAATGTGTCGCCAGTGCACGATACAAAACAAAAATGCTTTTTGAAGCATCGCTTCGTACAGCTCGCTTTAATTAACGTTCTGCGATATTGCGCCCCCTTGCGACCTCTACACCAGATTTTAACCGGAGGCGTGTGTTTGAGGCAGTGTGCGATTTAATTCACGCAATAAAACGTTTACCATGTTTATTCCTACTTTGCTTACTGTTTCCATAAGTCGTTCTAAACTCCTTCCAGTCTGAATTGTTCAATGAATATTCCGCTTGTTTCTTTCAAACTTGATTATTCATTCATCTGATCACCACTTCTCAATTACACGCTACTCTTTTATTCCCAGTTTTTCCTTTTCAAGTTCGTTTTCCTGCAGTCATCATCTGTGCGTACAACCACCCGCTTATTGTTGCATCCCCCACTGCGGATACGTACCTTGTTTTGAATAGTCGTCGTCGTCGTCGTCGTCGTCGTCCTCCTCCTCCTCCTCCTCCTCCTCCTCCTCCTCCTCCTCCTCCTCCTCCTCCTCCTCCTCATCATCATCATCATCATCATCATCATCATCACCACCACCACCATCATAATCATCATCATCATCATCATCGTTCAACCATATAGCGGCGTCGTCCGTCACCTTCGCTTGTGTTTTATTGGCGCCTAAGACACCACGATGAATACAGCCATCGTTTCGCTTATTTCTCAACGGTTCGCTGTATATCTAACGTATTACGAGCTTGGGCAGCGGTTCTCGCGGCCGCACTGCATGCAGCCGTACATTTCTTTATTTATTTTTTATTCCAGAATTCTGAATTCGTATTACGATGCAGTTCGGGAGAAAAGTGGATTGGGAGCGGTGTGACTGCAAACGACGCTGTTGCGTCGCACTCAGTTATAGTGCAGTGAAAAGTATAGTTCACCTACGAGGCCGAAAGCACTTGCAGCGTTATTTCCCGTACAAGCCGCATTTATGCGGCGACAATCATACGCTCATCATTTTGCGTGCAACAGCCGCGAGTATCGAATAGAGCTTCCTAGAAAAATTACCGTATTCGCAAGGTAAATAGCGCGACCACGAATATAACGCCAGTGAGAACTCTCGGTTTCTCTTAAAAAAGAAAGAAGTGTATATACTGCGAATATGACGTGAAGTGATGCCGCATTCTAACAGGAAGTGAGGCGTGAAAGCGGAGGCCTGCAGGGCTTTATTGTTCGCTACTGCGAACTGCCGTCGCAAAATAAAGCGAAAGGACGACTGCGTGCGCAATTTACCCGCCCTTCTGTTTCGTTTACCATCTACGATAACGGAACTGTCACTGCTGTCGTCTTTGTCACCGTCCGCGAGTACGGCGTCGTCCTCCATATGCGACCAAAGTTAATGGACAGGCAGCACTTCAGAAACACCTGTGAGTTACGAACCCAAATATAACGCGAGGCGCCTTCCGAGGCAGAGAATTTCCGAGAAAGAGAAATCGCGTTATATTCGTGCATATACGGTACTATACATGGAACTTTGGTGCTAGTGTCTGCGGGAGTTGTAAGCATATGGCGGGCGGCAGCCGTCCATACAGCAGCTGCGACAACGTGCTGCAATGCGAGTGGGATGACGAACTAGCGGTCGTCAAGCGAGCCCTCCTAGAAGCTTTCATTGCGTGGCTGAGCCACGACTAAACAGGGACGTCGTTCGCAGTAAATTGTACTAGAAGGGGGTATTCTAGTACGCTATATCCGTACGCTTCTTTAGAGCTCGCCAGGGCTCTGCTGACACGTGGTATACTGTCTACGCGCGACGACCCGCCGGGCAGACGAGGGGGGGCGGGGGGGGACTCCAGGTTCCGCCAGCACGAAGTTCATGGTATATGTAGTTGTTGTTGTTGTTGTTGTTGTTGTTGTAGCCTGTGATGCGTGTGGCTCCTACCCACAATGGGGGATTGGCCAAGAAATGGGTGGTATATTCGAAGTTATTATGGAGCATAAATTTCCTAATAGCTATTGAAATAGCATTGAATAGCGCAGAATTATCTGTTAAATAATATCAGGAAGGTAATATTGATTGGGTAAAATTAATTTAAAAGTAAAAACAAAAATAAAGGAATTTAGCAGGGCAATCGTTTAGATTCCGTAAGGAATGCTCGGACAGCGAAGCATGCATCCGTGTGGCTGAATCCCAAAGTGGACGCTCCGAACGAAAGAATTGCAGTCGCTTTCTGCATTTTTTTTCTTTTAAATAAACGTTTTGATATATATTGTAGGTTCTGTTTACGGCGCTCATTATGATGATAATGATGATGATGTGTCTTCGAGATATGGCATGTACCCACAGCAAGGGATGGGCTAAGAATCTGGGGGTTTGAACGCACTGACAATTATAGGAACGAATGGATCCTTCACAAATTTGTTAATTTTGGGAAGAAATTAGACCCACATGAATAGATGATTGCAATTAAAATATACTAATATTAATAATAAGGTTCCCTGAACGATTTAGCTGATAAGAATATAGAAGTACAACAGGGCCTTGTAGTGAAAACTGGTATCACTATCAGCATGATAACGGCTTGGTTTCTCCAAACACCGCCAAAACTACGTCTCAACTGGTTTCGAGCGGCTTAGGGCATTTCAAAATTGTCATTTTCAACAAAATATGCGCTGTAAATCATAAAAGACCGTTTTGTTAAAAAGAAAAGTAAGTGGAACAACAGTGAATTCTTACGGCAAGTTTGATGGCGCATATCTCCCAACTGGTGTCATTATTGAAACTCATTCCAAGTGGATATGCCTTGCAAATTCACAGGCTACTATTCGTAAGTTGCAATAAGCGCCTTGCACTTACTAATTACGAACCTAATTAGTGATATTTTAATTAGTTGAATATGTGTTTCGATTTAACGTGCGAGTTAATTAATGCCCGCCTCTCTGAATAATCCAGCTCAAGGACTACAATTATGTTACCTGCAACAGACTACTTTTGAAAATTCCAGGAAAGAAGAACTTCAAAATGATCAACAGGTTGAGTGACGGTCTGCCCACAGCACGTCCCTTGTGCCGACACAACGCTAACTCGCATTCTGTCCTTTCACTCGGCCTGTGACCTTTACCAGCCGGCGCACAGCTTGCTCAACTTCCCCGTGCTCAGTTCGGGTTGCGCACATGGGTGTGCGCTGTCGTATCTGTGTGTCAGTATGCAAGCTTCTAGGAAATGCGTTCAGTTTGTGACGTCAGGCGGGACCCTTCACCTGATCTTCGTCTCGGCATCTTTCCAGTCGCCAGAGACAACGGCGTGCCTTTCTCGACACGAACACGCCAGGACTTCACAGAAACCGTCCCCGACTTCTTCTTCCCTCATTATTATTATTATTATTTTGCTGCAGCTACTATACCCCGGTTCTTCAGCACGTACGAGCCGTCCCCGATTCCCGCAGCAGCCTTATAGCCATTGCGAAGCCGAGACGCTCACGGGTCGGGACCTTTATGAACTCCTCTCGAAGCAACAGCGGTGGCCGCCACGACCTCTGCAGTCTGCAAGAGTGAGTGGCGGCTCGTGCAGTATTTCACAGAGTTGTTTGTAAATTGTTCGCGAGCAGCGTCGAGACGAGACCTCGCCAGCGGTGGTTGCACACACTCCATCAGCGCTGACCGCATTTCGTCCGTTTATCTCCGGCACGTAAACAGGATAGTTGCATTTCTGACCGCTTGGCTGTTCGCTGACGACGGAACGAAGCTAACAAAGACGAAGGACAAGGGAGGAGGAAATCTGCACACGAACGAGTTAGCGTGGTGCTGTGTGAGCAGCTTTACTTTTATTTTTTTATTTTTAGCTCTGCGTAATATAATGCGTAGGTTAGATAACTGGTGGACCGTTCGGGTATCAGAATGGGTACCAAGAGAAGGGAAGTGCAGTAGAAGACGGTAGAACACTAGGTGGTGCGATGAAATGAGGAAATTCGCGGGCGCTAGTTGGAATCGGTTGGCGCAGGACAGGGGTAATTGAAGATGGCGGGGAGAGGCGACCTCGTCCTGCAGTGGACATAAATAGGCTGCTGCTGCTGATGATGAGAAGCTAGGACATAAAATTGCAGCAGAACCGATTTAATGATGAATGCTCACATTAAAGCAATTACAATTGAAGCGATGTAGCGATACATAAATGCAAACATAGCGCCAATGGTGGGTAAAATTTCCAAATAATGGTAATCGCAGTAATAAAATTTTAATTGAATCAGATTTAAGTGAAACAGCGATGCTCACATGCGTGGTCCGGCAAGCCTAATGGATCGTTCGGAATGCACTGTTGCTTGTCGGCAGGCAATTCACGTACCGTTGTAGCAAATTGGAGTGATAAATAGCAGATCGCCCGCAACAAGACTGTAAGGTCCCTTCGGTTGCGCTTGCACGCTTGTGTTACGGTGGTTCATTTCCTTAGAGGATTCCAAGAAGAAGTCAATCCTTGCAGTAACTTCCCTTTAATGGCCCTCAGTTATACAAGTGGTTCCAGCGCGTTCTCCCGTGTCACTCGATTGATTTATTATTATGATTTTGGAAATGCTGCCTAGAAACATGTCGCCGGCCTCACCGCAGCCTTTAAATGTTGCTTAAATAAGAAGCTGATATGAGATGATACGAGTCCTTACAGAAATTTCGCCCCCTGCGTCAGGGCAACTTTAAGTGTTAGCCTTTTCGCGCAGTCCTTGATCTGCCCTAAAGCGCCTCTTCGGGCTCTTCGCAAACGTATACATTAGCTGCAGAAGTCTTCGTCCAGAGGCAACAAAACGAGCTCGAAATTCACCGCACGTGCCTCATTACTCACTGTTCTGTGTCCACCGACGTCTCACAAGTAAGTGTACACCGTCTGCACATCTGTCACAGACCGGGAAACTGCCTCATCAGTAAGCGGAAAATATGCAGATTAAAAAAAGAAAGAATAACACTAAATTGCAATTCCGCTGCACCCGACCGAACACGTATACACTGTGCAGATGCTAACCCTTCCTTCTCTCCTCGCAGATATCAAGATCCAGAAAATAAGAAAAAAGATACGACTCCGTCCGGCATTCGTTCAGCGACAGGGCGTGCCATGAAGAGACGCGCGGGCGTACATGCTGACAATATTTCATCGACACGCGGACCGGGAGAGGGCCCCCCCCCCCCCCCCCCCGACTCGGCCATCTGGTTGCTGCTTGCCTTGCGCCAAGTGTCGAGGATGGTGTAGCCGCTGCAGCACAGCTACCCATCATTCCTGGCGCACACCCTTCTGTTTCCCGCCGCCGCCGCGTGCTCGGCGCATCTTGTTTGTTTTTGTTTTCTTTTCTTCGCTACCGTCTTTTGCGCTCAGCCATCAGGGAGTCACGGGGGCGGCGAGGAAAGCCGGCAAAACAAACAGGTTCCGCGCTATGCCGGCGCGAAACGGGCCACGGCGTCTTTGGGGGCCGCCGCCGCCGCCGATGCACAGGTGCTGTGCGGGCTCGCGCTGTTGTTACTACACCTCCTCGCCCTCAACGCTAAACGGTTGCCGCCGAAGTCGCCAACGCTGCTGGGCTGCTCCTGTTCCCACTCGCACGAGCCTGCTGGAGACTCGTGTGCTGTCGATTAAGACGAATCGTTGCCCATAAACACGGTAATCCGAGGTGAATAACTTAAAAAAAAGAGAGAACGACAAGAGGTCTACAAGACGTATGCCAATAGACGTCTCGTAGGCTACGTGTCCTTTTACGAGATTGCTCCATACATCATCGCTTATAAATAATAGCAGTCTGGGGCGAATAACTCATAATGAACAGGTAGACCACCAGATGTATGACAATAGACGTCTTGTAGACTACTTGTACGCCGACGAGGACGTGTTGTAGACTACTTAGCCTCTATGTAGGTTTCATTTTTACGTCTCCTTGCAGTAACCTACAACGCCCTCCTAATAGGGTTCGATGAAAGTGCGACATGGTAGACAAACAGAAAGGGAAGGAAAGTCGGGAAGGCCCTACAGAAGCGCCTACACCGTTTACTTACACAGGGCAGTTAGGATAAAGCGATATAATATCTAAGTAGAAACGAGAGAAATAACATTGCGCTTCCCAGCTAACACTGAGCATAACGCTTCCAATAACACTGAGCTTCCCAGCACACTGATAACGGTCTCGAGACCGGCGGAATTTACAGACTGTAGCACCACTCGTGTGAAGGTTACAGGTATGTGGAACGCTGTTCCGGATAACAGTGGCCATTACGCTGGAACTAAGTCCGACGTGTTTATCGTTATGCATATCAAAAGACTGAAAAAATAAGTCTAATATATGGAACACCGTTCCGTGTATTTTTTTTTTTGCATAGCTTTAAGTGGAAAACATAACTGGAAAATAAATGGAACAAGAGCGAGCGTGTGTTTCGGCGACACAGTGTGCAATTTTTTCCTATAATTTATCTGAGGCAGCCCTCGGGGGAATAAGAAGTGGGTGGGTATACATAGAGGTTTTAGAAGCGTTTAGAGGCAGCACGCTGCCTTCGCTTCTGAGAATCGGGATCGGATTGATGTCAGCGCGTGGATATATGGCAGGAGGCTGGCGAGTCCGCGCATTCTGGATCACTGCCGAAAACCCTGACCTGTTTTGTCAACGCGGGCAGCGCGCATAACTGGGTCGCGTTCTGGAGCCAACCGCCGTACTGCGCGTGAGCGGGACGCTATTTTAAGGGTCCATCGGGCACGCTCCGTGTCATCAACTGGGTCGATTCCGAGCGTCAGAAAAGTACGCCGCCTCTGTTTGGTGCTCCCATTCGGGCCATTTGACAGCCGATCGGCTCTGGCGGGCTTGCGTAAGTTCGTGAGCAGTTTTCGTTTATTTTTTTCTTACTCGAGAGAGCGAGAGAGAAAGAGAGAAGACGGTCGTACCAAACGACTCCAACTGAATGTTGTTAGTGCCGTGAGAAAGAGCCAAGGTGAAGGCTGAATGGACTCGCGAGATTACCGTATTAACACAGGTTTAACCACCCTTTCCTCTTCCAAATCTCAGAGAATCGAATTGCTTGGAATGGAAAAGTCTCTACTACTTTTCGCTTTATATGCGATCATAGAATTTCAAGACAAGTCCTTAGAATCGCAAGATGCCTAATTTAACCTTAACGGACAGATTAATCATTAGCCGGATGTAATAAAACACTGAATAAACTCATCCTTCTTGATTCATTGCGGAACACGGTGCATCTATCATTCTTGCTGACTCATGGTCATTGAATCAAAACGTGGTCGAATGTAGCAATACTCCTCGCAGTGAAACGATATAGAGCAGCATCGTGTAAACAGAGGGCCCAACTTGCCGAGAGCTTAACGTGAGTGTTATTTTTTTTGCCTTGCCACTATTGGACGGAATTGGCAAAACAAGACGCGTGCAGGGATGTGTAAACCATCGCTCAAGGGGTTAATGTTTAATGAAGGGTTTAATGATGGTTTAACAAAATTACGGAAAGTGAGCGTAAATGAACGCGCAGATACCTGCGTTATCTGCGCAGATATCTAGTTTATCGATAAACTTATAGACCCATATGAATTCTGGGAAGTTTGCAAGCTTCGGGTTGAACCAAAAACAAAACCATAAACCTGTTAAAGGCGCTGTACAGCGGGCAACATACACTCGACTCTGAGTAAATCACCTCGACGCCTGATCATTGTTTGTTTTCCTTTCTCAAGTTCGTCCAGCTGATTGCGGCATCAACTACCCCCTTCCCACCCTCACTTTCACACACACACACACACACACACACACACACACACACACACACACACACACACACACACACACACACGCACACGCACACGCACACGCACACGCACACACACACACACACACACACACACACACACACACACACACACACACTTGGAGCTCCTTTCCATAAATGTAGCTCTTGCATTTGGGCAAGGAGCTCGCGCTCCTCGGCTTGTTTTCGTCGCTGTCGTTCATGCCGTAACTTGGGACGCATTTCGGAGTCCGCGCTCAGAAGGGGGTCAAGATCCTCGAAGCAGCCCGTGCAGGCCCCAGTGGCGCCTCAATTGGAGGCACGCCCAACATTCTCCCGACAGGCGCACAGGGCTCGGCAGACGGGACGATCGCTCGTTCAATAAAGACGTCACGTCTCAGCACAAACCCGTCCCGGTGGGCGACAGAAGTGGTCCAGAAATGCCTGACCTCTTTGATTGCTTTCTTTATTTCGTTCTTTTCTTAAGTGCCGTGCAAGGCGTGACAAAAACCGCCCTAAAGCACGCACAAAAGATATAAAAAAAATAAAAGTTGAACTTCGCGCGTTGGACAGAGAGTAAACGAAATGAGTAAGAAGATATACTCGCTGATACAACCTGTTTACGACCTTCGCAACTTGTTTCGGGAGACAGAAAACGGCCGAATAAGACGTGCCCGAATTTCAAGAAAACAGAAGCGAACAGCGGGGAGGCGAGGCTCTCGGGAAAGCACGTTTTTCTCGAGACGGACGTCCCATTCGTTCACCTTTACAAAACGTGCGCATCGTCGGCATCTACATATGTAAAGCAAGCTTATGGGAAAATCGTAAGGTAAGGTGTTATTTGTGGAGAAATAAAAGGTAAAAACTAAGATGGACGCTTCTCGGCATGCGATCTGAAGGCCTCATACGGACAAATGTAGCTGCGTTTATTAATGTCACCTGTTCTTTGTCTTTATGAACTGATACATGTAGCTATCGGTTACACATATTACAATTCCGCTTAATCAGGCGGACCAATAGAGAAGACTGAATCACCCATCACCAAGCGAAATTCGCTAAATAACAAAGTTCTATTAAGTGTGCTACATTATTTAATTATTTAATTTAGGGGGCATGTGCTCGCTGCGAAATTGAAATCCGGCAGTGCTTTTACCTAGTGGAAATTGCGATCCCAGCACCACTTTTAAGTTATCCGTCCCCAAAATGTGTTGCAAAGTACGATGGCGATTTACAATACTTGCCAGCATAGTCAGGTGTCGTCAAATTAATCGCTTCACTCAGTTTTGTCCCACAACGCGTGAGGGAGGTATTATGGGGAAAATAATGTGCGATATATGAATCCATTTCGCATTTACGTGGGTTGTTCAATAAAGGCTGAGACTGATGCTCTGGAATATGTGTTTCCAAAAAAATTATTCATCGGTACTCTTATCCCTTTCTGCATGCTCCTCGGTGAGGAAAATGCATGCGTCCCACCATCCCTACCAAGCTTAGATATCTAACACGAATCAAGCTTCTTTGTTTTTCTTGATACGTACTTTGAAATCGCCTTCAATGCATTACATATACCCTGTTTCATGTCAAAGCGATCCCCCTTTTTACTGTGAGGTGCATGAAGATGTTCAAGAGTGCCGCATCTGGAAGTAAAACGGGCAAGTGGATTTTTGCGATGCTTCGGGGACGGTAAAAAAAAAAAAAAGGGAGACATCGCTTCACGCAACTCTGTGCTGTCCGGCAGGCCCACGATGCGGCCGTGAGGCTCGGCCTTCCGGTTCCCACGTGGGAGCGGCCCGCTTCGTTAGAACTCACGATCTGCAGGACTTCATTAAAGTTTTGCCATACCATACCATACCATACCATACCATACCATACCATACCATACCATACCATACCATACCATACCACACCATACCATACCATACCATACCATACCATACCATACCATACCATACCATACCATACCATCGCTTTGACATGGAAGAAGACGTGGAACGAGACGTAGAAATGCATTGGAGGCTATTTTTAAGTAGGTGTCAAAAGCTGGCTTGACTCACGTTATGTATACGTGGTAGAAACGATGGGACGCGAACGTTTCACTTACTGGGGAGCATATTGAAAGGGATAAAGATGCCGAATAGGAAATTTCAGAAATAAAGATTTCAGGGCGCCAGTCTCAGTCTTTACTGAACAAGCCACATACGTTTGAGAAAGCACGACCAGTCACAGAGAATCAAAGAGGGCGCAGGAAGCCGCGGAGAAGTCTCACGAACGAACGTCGCGTTAAGGGTGGTCTTCACCGCACACATAATAGTACAGTGAAGCGGCACTTCCAGGAGTGCAAAAGTGGCGGGATGAGAGCCGGCTAGGCGATCGCTTTCTACAACACAACTGTTTAATCTTTTAAGGAGAAAACCTTATATTAGGTTATTTTAAGGAGAAAACTCGTGAAACGGAAAACGCGGCGAGTGTCCGGCGTTCACATCACATGGCAAAAAAATCGACGTGACCAAGTGATGACGTCACGTTCCCGGCGCTGGACCTGCCGCGGCTCGCACTACGAAATCCCACGGTGAACAGCTACGGCGTCGGATGGACGCAGTGGCCCACTCCCAAAATTGGATTAAAGTGTATTAAAGCGGACCAAGGCGTATTAAGGTAGATTAAGGTGGACTACAGTGAATTAAGGTTGGCACAAATTAGAGCAAGGTGGATTAAGGTGCAGTTTTAATTCACGGTGGTAACTTAGATAAGTCCTCATACTTTCACATTAAAATCACGTAAGGATACTTAAGCGACTGTCACATTTTTTTTGTTATTCAGTCGATAATGGCATTTGCACATTATAGTGTGTGAGCACAAGTATATAATAAAAAAATTATTCAGACCCAACGTTCAATGTTGGAATCTATCTGAAGCAGGTAATTAAATGCTGTACAACAAAATGCGATGCCTACGTCTCTTATTTATGTAAGGTGAGACGTCATACAATGTTTATGTTTATGCATTGCGCAGACGGGCGCGGGCGTAAGCATAATTGCATGGCTTTATTACCATGCGATATTTATGTATATGTGCCAGGCTGTTCAGAAGCAATGGCGTAATGCAAACACTAATTCAAGAAGATGCACATCTGGGTTAGCTTTAACGTGTCAAGATATGTTTGAGCCACAGTAGTGATCTCGCTTTACCGGCGTAGGGAGGTACATTCACCGGCCGATAACGCGCTAAATAGAGACTAAGTATACGGTCACTTACGTCTGCTTTTTGAGTATCGAGCCTTTCGTGTGCTGGACTGTGCTTCATCGAGCTAAGCTATAGAACAAACAAAGTAAAAAAAAAAGAAGTTGATCGTGCGCTGTGAAAATCGGCGTTGTACGTGAATCATTTGTGCGGGTAGCTGCCTGCCCAGCATCGTTCGGGATTACGCAGTACGTTACCAGGCGAACCAACGCGTTTGTGTAAGACGGAACAGCTGTGTCTGACGCGAGCATGTTTGACGAAAGGAGCAGGGCGACGGTGACAACGATCGTATGACACCGACGGCATGATTTATACTCTGGCCGTTCGACGCGAACTTACTACGTACCGGTTGTTGGGCTCTCCAAAGTTACTGGTCGAGCGCAAGTGAGAGAAACACGTATCGTGACGTCATCAGCGACGCGTGTTATACAGGCGGACGTACCTATATGGCAATGTCACGTGGTGTATGTTAAAACGACGATGGCATTTGCAACCTGGCGACGAAACTTCAAAACGTATTCCGACCTATAGACTGATCTTGAATGCGGTACGGCGCCGCAGATTCTACGTTGCGTTAGCTGATACGAGGAAAATATTGCCGTATCTGGGCCGATAGCGGAGATGGTGCAGTCTACAAAACAGATTTTCAACGCGCGAACTCTCGCGAGGGAGGAATACGAGAAAACTGTCACTTGACGCGCGCGCCAAGTGTCTCAAAGAGCTATTTCTGGCTTTGGAACGAGATAAACGTGCGTGCGATCGTGGCCTATAGTGGTTAGAGCACCGCGCTGTCGTGCTCGATGGCAGAGGTTCGTCTCCACCATCGGTCACACATAATATTCTTCGTCTGAAGGCGAGGCGAGACAGGAGCCTACCTAGCTACACTGTAAAACAATTTACACCCTTAAAAGTAAAAAAGGGTGTAAATATGTCTATACCTGACACCCTTAGGGTTACATTTATATAAATGACACCCTAAAGGTGCGAGTTATTGACATATTTACACCCTTTTCACTTTTAAGGGTGTAAATCATTTTACAGTGTACCGCAAAGCGGCTGGGATGAGGCAAAGAATACTTCGAATTAACAAGAGGGATGTAGGGAGGGAAAGAGAATAAGTAAACAGATGCGTTGGTGAGAATTGTTGCAACAGACGACTTAAAGCGAGGTTTCAGCCTGTCCTCGGGTAATTCGACTTGCATTCGATAAAATCAACGGTCTCACCCGCTGCAGTTGTATCCGCCCATTGCGTTAGGGAGGCGACGCAGTACGAAGAGGAGTGCGTGGAAAAGACAATAAATTGCTGTCTGTGAGTTTATTTATTCTTCCGTGTCGTGTCACCAGAAAAGCACAACCAAACGCCAATTATATATTTCAAGACCTACGCTGTATCGCCTCAGCTCTTTGCGACCATCAATGCCAGCGTCTGTTCAGAAGAGCGTATATAACTTCCTGCTGGGCTTTAGCTTATGCTTTCGGTTAGTATGAATAAACACGTAAAACAGAAAGGCACACGAGCAGAAGCACGTGCACAAGTGCGAGATAACGCGAGTAAGTCGATCTCTGTGACGGCATCCGCGGGAAGATTCAAACAGATATATGAGTTGTGCGAGCTATACAGTCCTAGTCGAAGCCTACAGCTATACAGCTAGCGTGAACCAATCAGAAGCGAAACCATGTGAATGCATGCGCATCCTTCCACTGCGTATAACCTCCGTGTCACAGCGCAGTCAGCTCATATGGCACATGGACGTCGTTAGATCGCAGAATATCTCTTCCTGGCTGACAATTAAGTTCTACAAAATTATGAAGACGAAAGAAGGAGGGTCAGTCGATACGCGCAAAGCTTGAGTCATCCTAATGGAGGGTCGGGGCGCTCAACCTTACAGAACCAAACGCGTACAGAAGACAGCAGTATCGATAGTTGGGATAATTGGCATATTATCATAGAAAGCCTAACGATAGCGTACCGTGGTGACAAAATACAAAGAAGAAAGAGGATGCATATACCAGCGCTAGATAGTGCTTAAGTGTGTCCTTCTTCTTCGTGTTTCGTCCCTATGACGAAGGCAAAAAAGCAGATGAAGAGGCCACGCACACGCTATATACGCTATGTTATATACAGTATTGGCGCTTTGCCAACAACGAAAGATATCTGGCCGAAGCGTCAGGGGACAATTTATTCATTATACACGCACACACAGGCACGCACGCACTAAGTAAATTAAGTGAGGCTTACCTAACTTAAGGTCGAGCTGCTATCAACGCAGCTGCGACTGCAGCGACATTACCATATTCGGTAACTCTGTAACCGCAATGAACGCTTCCCAAATAGCAAATAAAGCACCATGATTGATCGACTGGGAGCAACTCGCCTCGATAAGATATTTCATCAACTCCCCAGGCAACACATTACCGGGCGTCGCCTATTCGTCTCTTCAGAATCGGCAGCTCCTCCTCTATATATACGGTTTCTCCTTCGTACACGCAAGTTTCTACGCTAACGCGCGGATTTTGTGATTCGAGCGCGGCCTGGAAGACAGGGCGCTTCAACTCTTAAGCTCGCAGCCGGCCTATTGCTGTCAGACCTGAAATAAGTGGGCCCGCCGGAGGTTGCTCTTGACGCGTCATCCTTTTACGAGTAGGGACAGTCGGCGGCGGCGTTTGACCCGCACGGCGTCCGGCTGCACTCTGAAAGAGACGCAGCTGCCCCGCAGCACGATGGCCACCTCTGTCCCGCGCGGCCGTAAATCAAGAGTGCCTCCCGTTTGTGTCCTTTATGCTCTTCTCGCCCCTCGCCTCCCATTCTCGTTATTCGTGACAGGTCGGCCGCACGGTCTACAGGTGTAACGGACTTTCTGGCGCATTTGTGAGCGCTACATATAGCGTCGGCCGGCCAGGAAAGATACACAAAGGGTCGCTCAACGAACGTCTCCGCGACGTCCTTGTGCCTCGCTGAAAACTTTGTTTAGACCCTCCACAGGCCACTTTGTCATCCCAAACAAAATTTCAAGGAAATTGAAACATTGGTGCAATTAATTAATCAAATTATATATATATATATATATATATATATATATATATATATATATATATATATATATATATATATATATAGCGCTATACTGACGGTAGATTAAGGTAGGAAGATATAAGGTAGATTAAGGTGGACTACAGTGAATTAATGTTGGTACAAATTAGAGCAAGCTGGATTAAGGTGCAGTTTTAATTCACGGTGGTAACTTAGATAAGTCCTAATGCTTTCACATTAAAATCTCGTAAGGATACTTAAGCGACTGTCAAATTCTTTCGCTATTCAGTCGATAATGGCATTTGCATATTATAATGTGTGAGCACAAGTATATCATAAAAAAATTATTCAGACCCAACGTTCAATGTTGGAATCTATATATATATATATATATATATATATATATATATATATATATATATATATATATATATATATATATATATATATATAGCGCTATACTGACGCTCTTCAACTGTGAGCCTAGAGGCGCAGGTAAACGTCAAGTTCTTGTTACAGAACGGTGATGATTGCGGTTGGCTTTTAAAAAGAGTAGAAAACCTGAGAACGCGTTCACTCTTGGAGTTCTGTGGTTGGTGTGCCCTATTTTTACTTTTCATACACTTTTGGCGGAGCATTCCCCGGAAAGTACAGAAATTCGCCTATAATGAATGTAAAAACCATGCACCAAAGGCGCGACGCGGTATCCGCTGACTGCCCTTTGTGGGATGGGAATCGCGTGTGCCACGTCTTGCCCCAACAGTGTACAGTAATACAATTCGCTCACAATGCTCACAAAGCCATAATTGTTGCAGGACCACTTTCAATATTATTTTTGATTGATTGATTGATTGATTGATTGATTGATTGATTGATTGATTGATTGATTGATTGATTGATTGATTGAGTGAGTGAGTGAGTGAGTGAGTGAGTGAGTGAGTGAGTGAGTGAGTGAGTGAGTGAGTGAGTGAGTGAGTGAGTGAGTGAGTGAGTGAGTGAGTGAGTGGACTGGACTACGGAGCTTTTCGACCTCTTGGGATTCCTAGTCATGTTCTTTGTATTTGTAACTGTTGTGTTCTTTTTCATTCTTTGCAGGAGATTACATGTCATGTTCTTTGTAACATGTCCTTAAATGTAACATGTCTCGGCGGAACGCAGCTGCCGCTCCCGGTAATCGAATTCTTGACATGGTGGTCAGCAGCAGTGCGCGATAGCCATTGAACCACGGCAGCACCGCCTTGCTGACTGTGTCCAAACGGGTGGAGCGCGACAGGGCGCGGCGAATCAGATGTTCACAAGTCGCTACAAAGGCAGTTAGAATGCTTTCGGCAGACACAAAAGGGGCCTTTCGTCTGTACAATGCGGAACGCCGCGATATCCTCTGTGTACGGTAATGCAGGAGATGCTCCATCGTTTACTCTGAATGCGACAGCAGTTTGAAAATATTAACTACATGGTTTTTCCCGTCCGTCCGTCATTTCCGTTACGCCTACTACAACAACCATCGGCGTTGTCGTGCGGCCTCATCCTCGCCTCATCCTCATCTTGACTTTCATCATGCATGCACATGGGACGACGATAAACAAAACTTTCGCCACCCCTGCCACTGGCATTCAAACAAATGTCCCCGCTGCAATGGGTAATTAACTGAGAGCTGGACGCCGTGCTAATTATCCTTGTTCTATTGCGTCGCTCTGGCGCCTGGTAACTTGTGCAAAGTTTTTTTCAGCCAGACAGTCTCGGAGAGTCGTAACGTGTGTGCATGGATTCCGGTGGCCACAACAGGCAATATACTATACCACGACCGGGATAGGGGGGGGGGGAGACGCGCGTGCGCGCGCCTTCCTTCTAACCCGGCCTTGACTGCACCGGACGAGAACGACGTCTGCATCGCAAAAGTATGTTCTCGAGAAAATGGCGGCGTACGCTGCGAGAACCTGCTGTTGTCGCAATAGATAATTTCAGAGCCGTATGAATTATTGAATAATTTCTTCCCTTTCTTCATCTTTTATGTATTTTTTGAAACGAACAAAAAAGATGATATTGAGTCACCTATAATGGTGAAGGCACACTTCTTCGCATAAAAGTAAAATGTGTAGTGACGTCACACGTTCGGAAGAATGTAGCGCAGAGTTAGACAAGATAGTAAACAGGGTCCATGTATAGTCTACGCAAGTACTAACGGAGACAAAAGTCGAGCTCTCGTTGCACTACACAATATACTGAGCTTGGATGGACACACACTCATATACTGATTTCCGAACATGCACACGAGGCCGCGATGCGACCCCTGATGAAGAGGCGCACAGATGAAGAAAACACGTAGGCGATATAATACACGCACAGACACAGTAGCCAAAAGCATCACTAACTTCCTCCATCTTTTCGTCCTTTCTTTACCTTGCGTGTGCGCACACGGTAGCCAATCCAACCTGCTTTCCGGTTAAACCATCCGCTTTCACTTATCACTCTCGCTTCTTTCTTATCGCAGTGTATGCAACCAACTCCGACTGCTTCGTCTTCGGCACTCGTCGAAGTTTATAGCCGAAACGACGCACGAGTGAGGCACCGAAGGTGACCCTTTCCGGAAAGACAGAAGCGGATGCAGCGACCTCGCGTGGCACGAAAGGTCGCCCCGCGGGTTCAAGGACGCGGAGCTCGAGCGCCGTCTGACGACCCTCGACGACTTCGCGTGTACGTCACCGCCGCGAGGGGCTAAATGTCCGAGCAGACAAAGGAACCGGTCCGAACCGAGACAACAAAAAAAAACGGCGCGCCCATCAAAAGGCCGCGGTTCGGGCGATGCTGCGGGACACAACGGAGGATCACGCATCCGAACCGCCATCGGTTCCCTTCTGCTTTCGCGATGCTTTTGGAACGAGGGACGAGTCTCGCGCGAGCCGTAAATCACGGCGCGAGCGCCTGAAAGCGAGACGCCCGAGCCGCGGGCCACGGCTGAAAAGGAGGGGAACGGCCGATAAACATGCCAGCGGCCGCCGCCGAACGCTGATCGCGCAAGGACTGCGCGGTGTGTTTCAGAACCGAGACGCCGCTTGCCAGAACACGCGGACAGGCGGAATGCGTGGAATCTCAGAGACAGCGGGCAGTACATCGGGCGCCTGGTATATTAGAACGAAGCAGTCGCTGGCCTGGTCTAGCAGGTTAGTTTAGCTTCTCGGGAAAGACAACGCGGAGCTGACAGGCGTAACAGTGGGGCCTGGCTGAGCGTGCAAGGGAAGGAGGTCCACGGCGCTGCACCCGTTTCGCTACACGTTGTAAATTTTCCTCTCATCGCATGCTCTCCTTTTTTCGTGAGTCATTTACGAACGCATCGCGAAACGCCGCCTTTACGTGCAACCTTGTGACGTCATGTAGGCCCGGAGAGGTGACAGCACGGCTTCAGGAAATTCGTCAAGAGCTGTGCAACTCGCTGCACGCACGAGCTCGCTTTCGTCGCGAGAACCTTGACTGTTTTTCGAAGCTCAGGCAGACGAATGAGTGACGCGAATCGAGTTCTTGCCTTTTCGGAGTTGTCGTTCACTACATGTGCAAAGCGGAAGGTCAACCGCTATAACACCGGGCTGCCCCTGAGGCCTTGTTCGTATACAGCGAGATGACCACAGTTGGTCATCAACGTATTGGTCAACACTTGCATTACCAAATATCCTGTCTCACAAACCGTTGGCAAAAACGATGTTTCCCGCTGTTCCCTAGGCGACGAAAGCAAGCAACACTGCTGACCAACACCTGTGGTCACACGTTCAGTTCTTGTGTACGTTTCCTTATTTGCTCCACTATGCTACCTGCGGTGTGTGCTGTGCGAATGTTCTAAACGGCGATGAGGACGTTAGCTTGCTAAATCGCGTCTCATCCAACAACCTGCAGCTGTGCATACTTTACATAAAAATTGCAACTGTCCAAAATTTCGTACTTTTTCACGTGAAAAGAAATAAAGTGATACGACAGCAATAATATTTAGAGGAAGGCCGCTTTATGTGGTACACGAAAGAGTTCCCGAGATTATTAAACACGTATTTTGATGGGACAGGGTGTTGCCCAACTGTCGGCCAGCGAACACGTCGCCAGTATTTATTGGTCCTTCAGTGAGACGAGACCACATAAAGCACGTTTCTCGCGCGTCTGCGTGAACTATGGGACAATTTGTCGCCTGCTATAAACAGGCGACCGTGCTAACCAGAAATGTAAGGCTGGAAAGCCGGACGAAAGATAACAGGGAAGATCCAGTGAGACACGTTAGTAGTACATAAACAAAGTTGACGTTGCTAAAAAAAATAAATGACATAATAGGCCTTCCGGCTTAGTACTACTACACTAAGATAACTAACGAAGCAAGCGCTCTCTGAATCGCAAGGCAGACTGTCGGCCAGTAGACAAACGCAGAGTTCGTAGCACCGGAAGCCTGCCGATCTTCGCAGCAAGCCTGTAAAGAGGCTGCGCACCTCCGCGGTCAATGCACGCAGAAAGCGAAGCGATAAATTGCGCTGCCACGGGCTACAGGCGTGTATTAGTCAGGCTGGAATGTCGTGTCAATGTCACCGTTACTCGTTTTGACAGACGTTGATGAAAAAAAACTTTTCGGGACCGCGAATAAAACAACAACAACAAACAAAAATAAAAGACAACGTGCACAACAGCTGGTCGTGGACCGAAGACATCTGGTTGACAGTGTTCGCTCCCCCCCCCCCCCCCCCCCCCCCGCGATATAACAGCCACACAGCATAGAAAGCGGTAGTTATATACAGGCGAGAATGTTGACGGGCCGGCTCGTGAATGCTGGTGGAGTCGCTGTGGGATTTCACGTGTCAAAAACACATGATTATGAGAGACACGCCGTAGTGGGGAACCACAGATTAATTGTCATCATATGGGGTCCCTCTAACATGCGCCAAAATCAAAGTACACATAATCTAAGTTTGCATATCACACCCCTTAAGATTCGGCCGCCGCGCTCGGACATCGAACCCGCGGCCTTCTGCTTATAAGCAGCGCAACGCCATAAACATCCCGTTGTCATGGATATGGGCAAGAACCTTGTCGAGCTGCAAAAAAGCAGCTTTTAGTTCTTGTCCTGGTGTTCATATTTTTGTAAATGAATGAATGCTAAATAAAGATTGATTGATTGATTGATTGATTGATTGATTGATTGAATGAATGAATGATTGATTGATTGATTGATTGATTGATTGATTGATTGATTGATTGATTGATATATAGTCATCCGCCTAGGCGGGTGCAGGCGGAATGCTGAGACGGCTGAGAAGTGCGGTGGGCGACAGCACGTCTCATCGGGCAATGGTAAAGACGCTGCACTCAGTCGAGCTGTTAAATCAAGTCGTCCCGGATGCATACTCTCGGCTGACTCAAATTCAGAAGTCTGTGCTGATTCTGAACTCTCTGCGAGATTCTGCTATATCCACCACGTTTGTGAACGCGTTGAAGAGAAGCCAGCTGAATTCAGTCAGAAGGTTGCGTTGTTGCCCGAGAAGAAGGTGCATATTGCAGGTAGCTGTACTTTCGAACTGTCCCTGACCGCAATAAAATAGAATCAAGTTTGAAACGTCTTCTTCAAAAGACTGCTGAACTTGTGTGCACACTATATTTTCCCATTTGATGATTAGATGCGCAGTTCATGTTCTGATGCTGACGGCTTTTAAAGGTGAAGGCTACAGACGCAGATCGCAGAGCAAAGTTACTAATCGGCAACTGGAAGCACAGGGACGCCGAATATGGCAAATCATTTCTGAGGAAGCCTGCGAAGTAGAGGAAGGGCCCATATTCCGGCAGCTTCAGATGAAACTGCTTCCTCCACCTTGCTGCCTACCGCAAAACTGACTTAGCATAAAAAAGTGCTATCTCTTTGCGCTGTGTACGCTGATTTAGCCGCGACCCGTTCGTACAGGAACTGAGTGTCTTATCGAACATCAACAGTGCGTGTGGGATGCGCGGATGTGATGTATACGGGACACCAATAGTGTACGCGGTCGTTATAAAAGCGCTGAAGAAATGTAGCGGAAACGCACTTCGCTACTCGTGTAACTGCGACTTCTGTAAGTTACATGTTCATAATTACCGATATACACCGCAGCATAACTTTCTACGGCTCGTTTCTAAGGCAACACCGCATTCACTAGAGGCGCTTTTGCACCGCTTTGAAGCATCGAACTCGTGGCTGAGTGGTAACGTCTCCGTCTCACACTCCGGAGACCCTGGTTCGATTCCCACCCAGCCCATCTTGCAAGTTGTTTTTTATTCATAAAGTGCCTGCCGGGATTTATCACTCACGGCCAACGCCGCGGACGCCGACACCGACGACACCGGCTTTTCTGCGACACGAGCTCCTTAACGCTGTCGCGTTAATACTGCGAACGCGATAAAGACTGCATGGGCGCAGGACTACGCAGACTCTACGCGTCTGCCATACGTCTCTCGCGAAGCGCGCAAGTCACATTAAAGTTCACGGCCGACGCGACTTTTGTGGCGAAATCAGGTTGCACGGTGACGGAAAGGGTCGCGAGGTGCGGCACACGTGTGGCACGGGCTCCGAGCAACGCCTAACGAATTCAGCGCCGAGCCCGCGCGCTTTTCCATCTCTCCGAGATCGCGCATGTATGCATAATGAGAGTCGTATCGCGAACGGGGCATCTCTGCGCCCGCGTCATTTCGTGCCCGCCGCGCTCACCGCAGAGGCACGCGGGGGCGTCGTGCAGCACCTAACGGAACGGCGCGTTATAATACATTATAGTTTATGCGTGCGCGGGTTTTCGTTGACACAAAGCGAACGCCTAGTATACGAGTCGCGCCATGAATGAATAATCCGCATCCTTATCGCCGCTTTATCTGTATACCGACGGAGGTTGCACGAGTCGGTATAGGAAAACGGAGCGCCGACGGGTGGGCAATCTGCTCCAAGAGTGTAGCGGGGAAGCGAGATAAGCGCGCGCTAACTTCGAGGCGTCGACGACAGCACGCTCGAGCGCGGAACGAGGAAGGCGACGTGGATTGCCGAGATTTCCACCGCGGAGTGCGTGGCTGACAACGCCGCGTTTACGAGGTCGTATACGGTGGGAGCCGTTGTTACAGGCCCGTAAGCTCTGTGATTTCTGCAGCTGCGAAGAGAACATCGATGACTCATTATCCTCTTCCGTTTGATTGACAAGGATATTTTTCCAATGCGTTGGGACGACTGGACGACCGTCCTAGTGTCCACGAAAGCGGTCCTTCTTGAACACCTTCCCCACCGCTCGTCGGACCACAAGGCAGTAACGTCACTTCAGTCCTTTTTTTTTCCTTTTTTTGAAGACATGCGCCCGCGCGAACAACTTTGACGATGTGGTTCTGGCCCGCACGCGTTCAGTGTGTCTTCCGTGTCTCTATCTCTCTCTCATTTTTCTATTCTCCTGTTCCCCTCCCCCAGTTTAGGGCACCCTTTTCTTGTTAACATCCGTGCCGTCTTTCTCTCTCTCTCGCGGCCTAATTCTTGACCTTCGGTGCGTGCTCTATATGCGGCGCGCTTGTCTCATAATCCGTGGTTGTGCGTAGTCATGGCAACTAGTTGATACGCCGCGGTGCTGCAAAAACACGTTGTTGGACGATGTGGTTCAGCGACTCGATAGAATATCCGTAGACATCATAAGTACAATATACGTATCCTCTCTGCAGATTCTTTTTTTACCTATGCTTCGTCAATGCTACGCAATGATCGTTAAAACCGTAAGTCTACGAATTTATACAGAATACATGTAGACATAGATCCATCATACATTGGCGTATATTAGTTTATACTGACCTCATATGGTCTAGATATATTTCCGTAGGAATTATAAAAAGTTTATGGAAGACATTTATTTACCGAGTTTCACAGTAAGCAAAAAAAAAATGTTCTAAGAGTGCAGCCTGTATTATTCACGCTTCTCTATACGAGGGCTCAAGTGCAGCCATGTGTGTTGACCGTTGCTGAGTGTAGCCAAATTGTCGGTAACACCACTGCTACTGGAGCTCCGACCATTCATCAGCGCCAGGCGTACCGCGATAATAAAGCGGTCGCCACGCTCGGGATGGAACACCGCCTACGCACCAAGGCTTGGCATTTCTTCACCAGATTTACCGCGGGCGCAGTGCAGTACACATCGTGCCGATCACGACGACGTCCACATTCTCATCCTCACACGCTCTGTTGTGACGCGATGTTGACCCGCTGTGGTGGCTGAGTGGCTGTATGGCGTTGTGATGCATAGCACGAGGTCGCCGGTTCGATTCCCCGTCGCGGCGGCCGCATTTAGATTGAGGTGGAATGCAAAAACGCTCGTGTACTTAGATATAGGTGAAACCTTAAAAAAAAGCGAAAAAAAAACGCAAGTGGTCGAAATTAATCTGGAGACCTTTCACTATACGGCGTTCCTCATAACAAAGTGTGCCACTTTCGGGACGCTAAACCGCACGAGGTTTAACGCGATTGTGGCTGCAATGGCTTCTGTATCTACACGTGCTAAGCATGGGAGCGACCGGCTGGTTGACAGTTTCTTTACTGCGATATCGTTATGGAACTAAGTGGCGCACACGTGCGTTGCATGCCCGAGCGGTTTGCGGCAAACGGGCACATTAAAGGGCGAGCTCTTAACCGTTGTCGCAGTGAATGAAATGCGGTTAACAACGGCTGGGCGGTGCCAGCGCGCTTAGCTCGCGACGCTCGATTCGCTCGACCGCTCCTGTTCCCGCTGCGTGCGCTCCTGACCCAAATAGGTAACGAAATTCGAAATAAAGACACCCGTTCGACAGAGAAAGACAAGAAAGACCTTCCAGTCGTGTTCGGCGTGCCAGGCGCCGAGTGATTTCTCACGAAAAGCTATACTCCGGCTGCGCGCGGCTGCATGCATGCACTCGCTAGATGAAGGCGTTATTTCGACACGACCGGCGCGGCTTCGTTTATGGGGGCGAGAACGAGGTGCTAGAAGGCGCGCTGACGGGCGGGTCCCGACTGGGAATGCCGCTGATCGGGGCCTGTCGGCGGCCGCACAACGTGTGCCGTGCTTTCCCTTACAGAGCCCGCACATACTACGTGCATCCACCCTCTTGAAAGACGGATGCACCTCCGAACATCCCATCTGCATACATCTGCGGAACATCAGTACGAAGAGCATAATGCGCATGTGCGTGTATGTATGTATGTATGTATGTATGTATGTATGTATGTATGTATGTATGTATGTATGTATGTATGTATGTATGTATGTATGTATGTATGTATGTATGTATGTATGTATGTATGTATGTATGTATGTATGTATGTATGTATGTATGTATGTATGTATGTATGTATGTATGTATGTATGTATGTATGTATGTATGTATGTATGTATGTATGTATGTATGTATGTATGTATGTATGTATGTATGTATGTATGTATGTATGTATGTTCAATAGCATTAAACTTTATACCACATCCTGCTTGCGTTCCGCGAACTTGAAGCATATGTGAGATAAGTTAACTGCCTTCGTTGTATTCATCTAATGTTAAATACAGTAGCTGTCGCCATTTTACAGTCGCCAGCATCTGCTGACAATGTTGCAATAAAAAAAGAAGAAAATTATAACTCTTTCTAAAATTCAACGGCTACCTTATATATAAGGTCCTATAACTCAGGAATCTCACCGTCGCTATACGTTTACTTGTATGACTTTCAATCGTGAAAGATGATAATATACACGCTGCGGGCCCAACCTGCATACCTAAGAAGGCCCTCTCCATTCTTGGCACAAAGCGTCTTTGAAGTGCCAGGTCGCTGCCGGCAGTACATAATCGGTACGCTGGGCATTTGAGGAGTTTGTTCAAGACATCATGTACAGACAAGAAAGTGGTTACAGGGATGTATGAAGGCAAGTTGTATCTATGTGCAAGTACACATACAAACTATTCTCCTTGGAGAGAGGGCGAAGGGGAATGACAAAGAGGTAAACCGAGTCGTTCATGCTTTGCTACCCTACACTTGAAAATAGAGAAAGTAGACGAAACAAAGTGGGAAAGCGTCAAGGTGACTCACACACACACAACAACGTTCACTGCATTTTCAAAGATAGTCACATGTCCAGGAATTCTGGACACTGCCCCTTCGGCTATCTGTCCAACTTCGCCTCAGTGCACCAGCGTGACTCGACGGGCAGCATTGTAAAAGGTGATATTTCAAAAAGTGATATTTTAACAACTTTCACCTAGCAACGTCGAGAGAGGGTACGTCCTTTTAATAACATGCGCATTTACGGCATGAATTGTGACGTCTTTGCTGCGTTGATAAATGCCGTAAATACCTGTTATTAGAAGGCCGCGACTTCTCGACGTTGCTAACTTAAAGTTGTTTAAAATCGGGCTGCTTTTTTGAAACATTATTTTCAAGATGCTGCCCATTGAGTAGCGCTGGTGTATTGCGGTGAAGTTCGAGATGACCGCAGGGGCGACGTCCAAAATTCCTGAGTATGCACAGTCCGATACGGACCACAACAACCGCCACAGGGTTCAAGTAGTTTTCTGTTTCTGCTATGCGTTTCTCTATTTTCTGACTAGTTTTCTGTGAGGAGGACGGTCTAAGCCACGCCCTCGCTATCTTTTGTTCCATCATCGGTCCGTCATGCAATCTCCTTAGGTTCAAGGGGCTCATGGGTGGATAGTCGAGTCACAACCGCCAAAGTTGCACGAATCTCCTGACCGCCGGATAGAAAAGAGCGGGGGGCGGCGCACAACCCCAAGCTATAGCGTATCCGTGTTGCAGTAACAGCCGTGATAAGAGATTTAAGAAACAAGAAGAAAAAAAGCCAACTTCGTCTATACACGAAACGAAGTGCACAAACTTGCCGACGAACGTGAGGAACGAATAGAGGCGGAGCCACGTGTGCTTTCTACGCGCATAGTAGCAGTGCACACACTAAGCCGGGGTTCCTGTCGTTCTGAGTTCTCGGTTCCGGTTTGGCGCGGGGCGCTCGTGAATGCAAGGCACGATCGCCGACGGCAGCCAAACATCGCACCGCTGAGCGCGCCCGCGACGACCATCGCTCGATTGCGGACGCGTCGTCGCCCGGGGCAGGTGTCGCGAGTCCTTTCTGTCCACACGCGTTGAGGATGTGCGTGCGTGCGAGTGTGTGCGAGTGTGCGCGCGTCGAGAGTGTACGTGCGTGCATGCCCGGCGAGCGTTAAAGCCGAGCGAAGCACAACGTGACCTGAAATCGCAGCGCGATCGCAACGGGGAAGAAGACGAGAGCCTAGCGCTCGGCGCTGTGCCGCGGGGGAGGCCTTGCTTGCCGGTGCTAATTGTGCCCGCAGCTCTTTAGCGCGTCGTCGGCTCTGTATGCTGCCGCTTCATTTGTCGAGCGCCCCAAGGACGACAAGTCGTGGGTGGCGCCAGCAGGCACACATGTTGATGGGCGACGGGACTAATACAAGAAAGATCGGGAAAGAGAAAAGCGTGTCCTTTTTTTTTTTTATTCGACGGCGATAGCTGTCAGGGTTCGGAGATGACAGAGAGACGGAAAGAAAGCATCGCGCGGATACCGGACTGCGATCTGCATAGTTCCTGTGGATTTGTAGAACGCCCAGTAACTATTAAAAGAAACCATCTCTGGGGGCGGAGCTAGGCGTTCTAACCACTACACCATGGCGGTTCTCCTCAAGTGACGAAATGGTAGAAGCTTATTACGCAGCTCGACGTAAGTGTCGCGATAAAATTTGACGCGCGAATATACAAGCCGTGGCCGCTTAGTACCTATCGCGGTATGCTGCCGATCACGAGGTCGCATGCTCGCTACCCGGCCGCCGCGACCGTGTTTTTATGGCGGCGAAGTGCAAAAAACGTTCGCGTACTTCGAAGGTGCACGTCAAAGAACCCCAGGCGGTCGAATTATTTCGGAGCCGCGCACTACGGCATCTCTCATAGCCATAGTCTTGCTTTGGTACGTTAAAATCAATCAATCAATCAATCAATCAATCAATCAATCAATCAATCAATCAATCAATCAATCAATCAATCAATCAATCAATCAATCAATCAATCAATCAATCAATCAGACACCATTTTGAGCGTGCTTTGCGGAGAGCCTGGCTTTGCAGCCATTTAAACAGCATGCACTGCACTGAAAAGGCACATTTCTTTGGGTGTACAAAACTATCTCGTGTCATGAACAGTAAACCTGAACACATGTTAGAAGGTAACGAGTGATCTTTCTATCCTCGCAATCTATTTTCATCCCTATATATCCCCTTTCCCAGTGCAGGGTAGTAAACCAGACATGCGTCTGGTGAACCTCCCAGCAATTTCTCTCTTCCGTTTCTTTCTGACTTTCTTGTTAGGGATAATTACAATGAATGAGCATTCGCTCACATCATAATATGGTGACAGAATAATGTAAACGACATAAACGAGACGTAAAACGCTTGCGTAAACCAGACACTTTACAGCGCCGCCGTGTACGTGCTGCCATCTTTGAACACGTGGCTGCGCCGCCATTAAGCGTCTTTTAGCCTCCCCTTCCCGACAGCAGACGATGTGCTCGGCAAATGCAGAAAAACGTTGTTTCTTTTTCTTTCTGGGTGAACCATTCTTTAGTAGTGACGAAATGCTTACGACCGAAAGCGATATATAACAGAACATTAGGGCTAGTCACGATATACAGAGGGCCTTAATTTATCCTGCTGGCGGTGAGTGAATACTTCAAGTCGGCGTGTGTGTGTCCTCCGATGAAGAGCTAGTCGACTGCATGTACTTTATTATTTTTTCTGTCGCAACAGCACATAGCTCTTACCGCCACAACACTGTGCAATCCATTGTGAAAGCTGTTATATGCGAGTAATCTGTCAATATTATCGCTTGCAACGCAATTAAAAAGGTCTCTCTGTTGTTTTTACTGCCTCTCGCAACAACCGGTTTTTTTTTTCTGAACATACAGGAGACCGAAGTGCCTTGACGTTTCCTCCTTCAACGAGCTGCAGTTGATTGATCATATTTAGTTGTGCTTTACATGCTCTGAACAAAATTGGCAGTGCAAAAAAAAAAGGAGCCACAGTTTCGCTCGAAAGGCAAAACATCGATTGTGATGGCAGATCAGTAGACAACTATACGTAGGAGTTCTATCGGCCGCATAAACTTGTAAACATTCGCTTACTAACTAAATCAACAAGCACGGTGTCACACGCGCATAAGCAAACATGAACACATGTTACTCGCTGTCAGAACGCTGGAGTGCGAAAATGCGGCAGTAGCAGCGAGCGAATTGACCTTCGTGCTGCCTCTCGCTTCAACGCGAACTAAGAAGCGAGAACATAGCGCGCGCGAAGCTATCAGCACTCGGAGCACCCTGTCCCCATCGCAGATCGTTTTTAAGATAAGGCCCACGCGGCCGCGCGCGGGCGCGCCACAACGTTACTAGGCTAGCTTGGCGCGCCATACGCAGTTAAGGCACGTTCACACCGAAGGCGGAGCGGACAAGCGGACAAGCGGATCCGGCAAAGCGGCCGCGGATTTTCCGCTTTGCGGAAAATACGCGGCCGCTTGGCCGGATCGCGCCCGGACCGATTTTTTCCGCGCGGACAAGTTGGCCGCTTTGGCCGCAGCCAATCAGGCCCGACACTGAGGAAGCGCTGGTGAACGAATGTTAACAAATGTGTTTCTCTGGGCTTTTCGCTTATGTTCCTGAAAAGCGTAAAAACGGCAAGTTGGGCCAGTTGGTTGTGATTCATAGTAAGGTTTGTTACAGCACAACACAAGACAAGGACAAAAGAAGGTATAAAACGACGACACGGCGCCGTGTCGTCGCTTTACACTTCTTTTTGTCCTTGTCTTGTGTTGTCGCTTTTCAATATTTGTAACAGCGCTACACAAGGGGCGAGTAAAATGCCAACGATCTCGTCTTCTTCGTCTGAGCTCATCATTTTGCAGAAGTAGATAGCGGACGGGAGCGCGCCAACCCACGACGAAAAAAATATCGAAAGTGCGCGTACAAACCCAAAGTGCCGCGAGATGGCGGCACATTCCTGACATATTCCTAAAGAAATTGCGAGATGCCCCGCCTTCCGTGCGACGCGGGACGCCAGGCAAGCTTGTCCGGTCTGAACAGGCGTACGCGCTCACCGCCTCGCCGCGTTGAAAATCCGCTTGGCAGCTTAGACGCTCCGCTTTCGGTGTGAATGTGCCTTTAGAGCGCCAGAGCGAGAAGCCCCTCCCCCCACCCGGTGTTCCTCCCCTCGGTGCCTTTCGCACGACGGAAGATAGCGCGATTCCTCCCCGTTTTCCTCCCTTGCCCGCGCGAGTGTGATTTACCATCGCGGGCTCAATCTCGCACGCTTTCACTCGCACACGCAGCTTACGACGACGATGTTAGCGCCCGTGGACTTTATACGGAACATCGCGGCGAAGGCAGAAATGCGCCTTGAGTGTCCACATAATTGCTATCGCAATAAAATGTATGTCAGACCTGCACTCTGCCGGCTAGTGTAGTACACGTGAGTATGAGAACGAGTACCGACGAGTGTGAGTGCGCGCGAGTATGAGTAAGTACGTGAGGCCCGAACAAAAATATTACCAAGTTAAAAAAAAAGCAACACAGAATAACAAAGTTTACAAATTCAAAACTCCGCCGCAATAAACATATATCACGCAGTTCTGAAAACTGCATCTGTTGGGGCATCTAAAGCGGAGAAACTTGATATATGAATTTAGAGCTTATTAAAAATTGTTACCGTATTTACGAATGCTTTGCAAAAGTGCTACTCACAAATTAGAAACATATTTCATAATGATGTACAATACATCCATTTTGCCCGCTTATAGATGTATTATTAGACGCAGTCTACAGAATTGCGATATCGTTTTTCATTTCCGAGTTACAGAGTGATAAACTTGATAATTGAGTTATATAATTTTAATTTTTCGGTTTGCAAGAACCTTTAAAAGTGTTGAGGACGTGAATAAAAGAACTCAAAGGCTGCGGTCACTAGGTTCTAACGATTTATTTTAAATGCAAAAAACCTCATCAATGTCGGCGCAGTGGTTGCTGAAAAAAACAATTTCTCTGTTCTCATATATTTGATAAGATCCCTCAAGTTAAAGCTTCCTATTGAGAGGGAGCTTTAGCTCGGCAGCTCCCAAGAAAAATTCTTGAACAAAGCAAAATGTCAAAGAACTCAACTATAAGGCATACAACTCTGTAACTCAGCAGTGAAAAATTATCTATCGCAATTCTGTAAACTACACCTAATAAAACATCTAAAAGAGACAAAATGCATGTGTTATGTCCCGCTCTGGGAATATACCACTAATCTGTGAGTATAACTACTGCGAAACGCTCGTAAACGTTATCGCAAAATTACGCAAGCTGTAGCTTCATACATGAAATTTATTCGCTTTAAATGGTCTAACAGACGAACTTTACAAAACTATACGATATTTGTTTTTTGCTGAATAGTTGAAAATTCGTAAACTTGCTGTTTCAATTTTTTAAAGGTTGCCTATTTTCGAGAATTTCAAAAAAATATTCTGGCCCTAGATCAAGATTTCGCTTCCTAGAGTCCGCATAATTTTCCTTTCGCTGTAAAATGCAATAAATTTAATTTAAGTCTGTCCCGCGGATGTCTTATAAAAGGACTTTTCCGTTTCACTTGTATTCGAATTAAATAATTGGAGTTGGACTCTCGGGGGTTCCTATCTAAATACATGAGAAATGAGAAATCGTTTTTATCGGCAACCAGATTTGACGAGGTTTGTTATATAAAAAAAGAACAAGTTAGTCTAGCGACTGTTCTTATTCTTATTTCTTATTTAGGCGGGCAATCTCATTATAAACAATTGTAGAAAATCGCAAATTTCCAGAAACCGAAACTATAAAGAGTGCAACTACAACTCAGCAATGAAAAACGATATCTCAATTTTGTAAACTATATCTAATGGTACAACTAAAGCGGACAATATTGATGTATTATAAATGGCTTTCGAATGCACCACTATTATGTGAGCAGGACTTTTGCAAACCCGTCGTAAACACTGTAAAAAATTAGCGTATGATATTAATTGGTATATCAAATTTGTCCGCTTTAGATACTCCTACGAATGCAGTATACAAAACTGCGATATTTGTTTTCGGAGCAGAGTTACGGATTTGTAATTGTCATGCTTTTTTATTATTTTCTTTTTACACTTATGAATTCTTGGCAATATTCGGGGCAAAATCAAAGGCCGAAACGAAGGCAGAGTCACTAGAATTTTATTTTTCTCCTAAATGTAGCAAATTTCACTCAGATGGGCCTCGAGGTCGCCTCATAAAAGCGTCTCTGCGTTTTGCATGTTTTCGAATAGGCGGCACCGGAGTTGACGCCGAGCTGAAGCTTCAACTTAAGAGCAAAATGCTCGGTTCACAAGCTACCTGAACTGACTTCCGCACAGCCGTGGACAATGATCGTCTTTAGCTAATGACGTGTCGATTCGGGCGACCGAAAGTTACAACCTCTGTTGCCGGAAGTACGGCACGTTCACGCAGAGTCGCCAATAAAGCTGCACACAGATGACGATTACATTCTTGAGAGAATCCTTGATAATAAAGTAGTTTTTCTCTCTCTTGAGAGATTCGTGAGAGCCGCAGAACAACTGCATAACGAGACGACAAAGTGAATAAGAAGAGAGTCGCGGCAAAGAAGAAGATGAAAAAAAAAATGCTCGTTTCTAAGGTCATTATTACGCGGCCTTTTAACGCCTTTCTCATGCATGGTTGGGCGAAGGTCGACTGGTTGTAGGCGGATCCGCCTAGGAAAAAGGCGGCAGCAAGGCTCGATTTGTAAGATAGGCACGTACTCGGTGCGACTCGTAGACGACTCTGTACTCTGCACAAAACGACATTGTTGCGTAGCTCGTTTTCTGCTTGATCGATTAAGTATACACGGAGGGGTTGTCTCGTAGATACGCAAACGGCCAGTCTTGAATACCCGCTGAATTAAACGGAAGAGCGGAGGATGGTCGACAATAGGCTCATTGCAATAAGCTGATGTACGCAGATTTAACGAGGAAACAATTCATCACAAGTCTGGCAACGAAATCCTGATAAAGAAGTACAACGAATTCAATTACGAGGAGTTAGCTCTACTCCTAAAGCTCCGAACCCGCGTGGTTGCTTAGCGACTACGGTGCTGGGCAGCTGAGCACGAGGTAGCGGGATCGAATCCCAGTCACGGCGGCCGCATTTCGATGGGGGTGAAATGCGAAAACACCCGTGGCACTTAGATTTAGGTGCACGTTAAAGACCCCCTTGTGGTCCAGATTATTCCGGGTGCCCCACTACGGCGTTACTTAATTGATCGGATTGTCGTTTTGGCAAGTAATATATATTCTTTAAAATCTGAGTTTAGAGTGGAAACAACTTTACCCTTGGTTCTGTCTAGCTACGTGGCATCTGCATATTTTTAACGTTCAGATAAAGTTACGTGGGACAGTCTGAATGTATTATTTTTCTTTATTTTGTTTTTTCTTCATACATACTGCGAACTCGACGCAATTGCAGGGAGGGCACCGTAAATGAAATAGAACAATGAACAAAACATGTGAGAGCACACAAGAAAAGTTTGAAATTGTCACCCAGTTTTGTAATGAAGTAATGGACCTATGCAATTCCAGTCAGGAATAGTGCGTGGTAAAAAAGGTATTTAAATGTGTTAATTGGGACAAAATATAGGGGTGTAAATCATATTGATGGTGGTGACGAGTTAGTCTCGTCAACAGGAGTTTTATATACATTGATGCTTCGAATGGTAGTTTGTTATTGAGTCATTGGAAAAGGAGTTCCGTCCGTATCGTATTTCTGCGCAATTCAAGCAACAGAAAGAATGCCATCAGTTCACTTTAGTTCAGTTCCAGAGACGAAAGTCGATAATTTGTAGTGCACAAACCGGACAGGCTGTTCTTGGATTCGTTCAACAACGTTAGGTTACGCTTAACGTAGGGGTCCTAGGCAATACGGGCGGACTAAAGTTTAGATCTCATTAAGCTATTATAGGCTAGGAGTTTAACAACTGGCTGAGCTTTTTAAGATTGTACTTTAAGAAACACAGTTTGGGAAACGCGTAGGCACATGTGTTGTTAATAGGAGAAGCACACCCTGCTAAATGCTATGTTCGCTGGTACGAGAAACGTTTGCGCTGCAATCACGACGCGCAAGCGGGCATATCACGTTCACGTGGTGTGTATATATATATATATATATATATATATATATATATATATATATATATATATATATATATATATATATATATATATATATATATATATATATATATATATATATATATATATTGTTTTTCGCGGGCATCTGCAGTAAGCGGAAGAACACTAATGCTTAATAGATAAAAATTGATAAACTGTTTATTCGGACGTTTTGCAAAGCTCTCTACAACTTTGTAATTGGAATTTTTTGCCCGACTTCGTTGCTTCAGTAGTTGGTTGATTAATCTTGACTAATTATGCAGATAAGCAGAATACAAAACATAGTGTGACTTGCTCCATACAATATTCAGCAACATCTACTTCGTCGCGTCGTATTAGAATGCATCGGCATATTTTTAAGCTCCGGCTAAAGTTAGCTGGGACAGGCTGTATAAACGGTAATAAAGTGAGACAGAGAGAGAGACAACAACTTTAGTGAAAATGTCTGCAGAGTCGATTACGCTCCCTCCACACAGGGAGGACGGTAATAAAGTAAATAATTTAAATGGAAACAGATACTTTCGGCGGCGCCTCCCATTATCGCCAGCAGCCCTGCCGGCGCACTATACTACGTTCGATGTTATCGCAGAGCGAAACAAAATAGCGCAGCAAGCCGGTGAACCTAGGCACGTCGATGTTCTATAGAGTCAGCGCTAACATATCCGGCAATACTGGAAAGAGAAATCGCCCAGGCACGGACCACAGTGGCAACTGCCTAAGGATCCGGCTCTCTCTCGGCCATGTTCTTTTTATGTGCTGCCTGTCGTTCTGCGACAATTTTCTTTTCGTCCGCAACGCACATAGCTGGAATACAACCCCGCGGGCGTTCTCGGTGATAAGCTGGGAAGCCCGTGTTAACGAACGGAGCAACAGGTTTCGGGCTCGACGCGCAAGCCATTGCAGCGCAGAGGCATCTAAACGCCAACACGTTCGTTCGTCGAGTTCGATATTGATCTCCCGTCGAGAACAGGTAACGTAAGTAACATCGCACAGAAACCGCGTCGTTTTCTTTGCACTTTCACTGCATTCGAAGGAAAATAGGGGCCCTGACCTGTTTTGCTCAAGCGCGATACAATATTCAGTTAACATCTCATAATGAAGATTCAATCGCCCTGCTTTCTTGAAGAGCTGCTCTCAAGCCTATAACAATGTGTTGCAGTGGTTACGTTGGGGAAAAATAAACAATGCAAAATGACAGAAGCAGTGAGGCAAGAACAAAGTTGGCGCATCCTATAAAAAAAAAAAGCTTTAACATTTTTTAAAATTTATAAAGTGGTTCACAGTACAGCATCTTTCTGTTCTCATAATTGGTACCTAAATGTCATCTTTAAGAACCGAAATCTGCAGACTCAGCGACTTTTGTATCACAGTTAGCCACATGAGAATTTAAAGCCAGCATTTTGTTTTTACTAAACCATTCACCACGTGCAAGCAACATGTTGGTTGTAGACGTTCCTGCGGCCTCAGACCTACAGAGTTGGCGTCGAGCGCTGTAGTCGCATCGGCGTAGAAACCGATACCAGAGGCTTGTCCCACAACATCTCCGTCTTTCCGTCGCCAGTTAGGCTTCCCCGCAGCACCAGTCAAGTGCAATATGCCCACTCACGCGACTTCGATTGAACAAATGGGCAGGCTTGACTCGGTATCGTCCGTCGGAAAGAGAATGCGCAGCTTTGGCCGCCTTCGACTCTGCAGGCGCCGATGCACTAAACGAAACGAGCAGAAGCTCGCACTATGGAGGCCCCCTCACCACTGTCTGTAGTATCGCTCTTGTCGGGCTACATATCTGCGCGTCCCATTAGAAGCCGGTCGTGAGACGCATATATCTACGATCCAGGCTGCCATGCACTCTTGTTCGCAAAGTTCTGTGCAGCGTCGTGGAGACTGGACGCGCACGTACCCCAGAAATGCGTTGTCGTCGAAGCGCAACAGAAACCATCGCGCACGAGGAAGAGATTTGCGAATCGATTCACTTTCCGTTGCACGTTCTTAAGACAGCAGGGGACACTAACAGATCTAGAATAGGTACGCCGGATGTCAATGTGGTGAAGACTGCAGCGAGTTCACAAATACTAGCAACGGCAGCGAAGTGAAGCTCTCTATTTAACGCCGAATGGATCGACCGAATGGATCGACTACACCCATCAGCTTGCTCTCACACTGCACTTTACTACACATGCCTACGCGCCTCGTATACGTACGCCTCCTCCGATTGGCGAACGCGCTCTCGGTGTTCGTGTGTCCCAGGCAGCGCGCAAGGCACGACCTGCGTGTCTTTACGTGCAGCTTGGCAGGTGTCGATACGTTATCTCGCGCGAGGCGCACGCTGCATTCCAAGCAGGCCGTTTAGCGCGACGGCGGCGCCTTCGAAGGCCGCGTTGGAGATCGGTAGCGCCTTCGGGGCCTATCGGTATGTGACGCAGCTGCAACGCTCTCTCGCTTAGGGGACGCCGAAGACTGCGAGTACAAACGAAGAACAAAGCGACAGAGCGAGCAGGAACAGCCGCCCGACCGTCTGGAAGATCCCGTCCGACTCGGGAGTGGCACGACGAGGAGGCACCGGTTGACAGACCAGGCAATGTGCGCAGCTTTCGCGGAATGCATAGTAGAAATGGGGAGGAAGAATGATGTGCATGCTGTCTCGATTTTCAGCCTATTTCAGCTGAACCGGGCACAAATACTCGCAAGAACACGAACGGAAAAATACCATGGCCATATATGCTTGTACAACACGACGGCGTCGCGGAAAGTACTCGCGACCGTGTTCAGCTTAGCCTCGCTAAGCTATGGACGATTGTAGCTGTCACAAAGTCGCCAACTTCTCGACCCGTCTCACTGGCTGTCAAAGAGGGTTCGTCGTTGTCTGCATCTCCGTTTAATTATGGCCTCAGGTAGACGGTGTTAGGCACCGCGAAAGCCACAACTGAAACAGATAGCTTATTGCTCAAAACGCGCATGCGTGGACTGCCCGGACGAATGAATGCCAGCGGCTATAAGTTATAACGTGGGCGAAATCGGGCGCAATATATACCATATACGTCATCAGTGCATACGCTGTACATGTCGGAACGAGTCTTGAGGAGAATGAAACCTTAATTCTAAGACGATGTAAAGGAGGCTTTAGGAAATGTGGATGTCAATGACAGACTGCAGCCAAATTGTACCCGTACATACACTTTTGACAAAAAAGCAAGTCAAAGTTGTCGTTGGAAAGGACCTGAATGGGAACATTGGAGCCGGCAGGCAAGGTACGAAGAGTAAGTGCGCGAAGTGCAAGGCTACAAGGTGACGAAGGACGGGACAAGGTAACTAAGATTTACATTGCTTTCGATTCGGCACCGGTTAAATCACTCTTCGCCATGAGAGCAGACAGCCTTATCACTTACAGGATCGACCTACGAAGAGCACGAGTGGCTACTTGTTATTCGCAGAGAATGAATCTTAAGAAGGTCACGGACTGCAAGATCATTCGAAGCGAAAAAGAAGAGCACCGCAACACCGACCACTTATCATAGGCCTCTAAGTCGATTGCTTAAATGAATGTTTTACATTGGACAAGGAATGGTCATTCGTAATGAAACCGGTGGCTGCCAAAAGGGGGGAAAGGAAGAAGCAGTAGAAGAGATAAAGAGAGCTGCATAAAGATTTGTACCCGGATGCCAGGATTCCTTCTTCGTAGGCTCGGGAACAGACGAGGGCTATCTGACAAAATTTGTTGACGGTTGACTCTGACGCCCTAATAAATGGGGCCGGCCAAAGCGGAAGTGACAAGATAGTTTGGCTGAGTTGAAGGTAATCAACTCAATGAAGGAGCAGCTGACGGACCAGTCGAAGTGAAAGAAACTCATTAAAAGGAACGACCAAATGTTGAAACTTGAACGCGAAATGTTAAAAATGTTATTTGAGTTATCTGGCATGAGCGAGTGAATCCTGGATAAAGCTATCTACATTTAGAATGCGTCGACGTAAACCAATCCCGAATCTGTATCGGGCTTAAAGGGATGATGCACTTGAGTCGAAATAAGTTGATTTTCAACCTTCGCCTGTCTGCATGCATGCCGGTATAGTATAGACCGAGCTCCAGGCGACAGCTGCGCTTCATCTAGCATTATCGATATCCATCGTAGCATTATCTCTGCCAGCTGCGACCGAGTAAGCTGCTAATTGCCGTAAGTTCGCCTTATTTGTTTGAAGGTGCATTGGCCCTGACATCAGAGGGTCACAGTAAAATGCCTTAGCTGTATAGTAGCTGATCCTGGTGACGAGAAACTTACGTTGACAGCGATAGCAAAGCTGATCGCGTTTTCTCTGGTAGCACAAATGTTTCCGAGTGGCCAGTTTTTACTGGAGAGGTGTGTTTTACACACCTCTCTTTCTATAATAATCGCGTCTCTCTCATTCTGCTTCATTCACGTTGAACCATTGCGTGTTGAAGCATCACTGGAAACTAATCATCACGCAAACCCGACCGCGGCGGCCGCATTTCGGTGGGGGCGAAGTGCAAAAACGCTCATGTCCCGTGCATTGCGGGCACGTTAAAGACCCTCTGGTGGTCAAAATTAACCCGGAGTCTTCCACTGCGGCGTGCCGCATAATCAAATCGTGATTTTGGCACGTAACACGCCAGGATTCAATTAAAATTCAATAATCCTCGCTAAACCCTACCAACGTCAACAATGCATTGCAACTGAATACCCCGCCACACGTGGCACTTTATAGAGCGTGTTCAAGCCCAATCAGGGTCGCATTTCTCGGCTGAGAAAGGCACTTTGCTCAATCTGCGGCAGGGAGCAAATTGCTAGCTAGAAGATCTATCCCCATCAGCCCTGATCGCGAAATCGAGCCCGATCGAATTCTTAGTAATATAACTTACTACGAAGAACTGCGGGTAATTACATAGGCAATGATAACGGCTAAGCAGTGCGCGTCGGCGAATCATGTTATGCGATGTACCTCCACGTTCGGGGTTGAGAAATCTCGCGAACAATCAAACTGAGGCGTCACGGTGAACGACTCAATTGTCTGGGCGCCAACGGGCACGCGCGTTTTCTCATCAGTTGCCTACTTGATCACGCGCCGCTCCAAACGCCGGGGATGCCGTGCCCAGCAAATACTCGCTTGCGCTGACAGGTATACGGCTAGGCTTCCCACACGCTTTCGGGGCTCCCGAGCGTAAGCCGCCGAGATAAATTGCCGCGGCCGACATCCTGCACAGAATTCTCATTCCGTTGCCGAACGATGGGAAATGCATTGGTAAACGGAGCGTGTGCACGGGGCATACGCACAGCGCACGCAAACACGCAAGCACGGCCGCGAGCTTCGCAGCGTTCGCGCAATCAACACGCTGCAGAACGCCTCTCGAGTATATAAGCGCGCACACGCTTAGCATTCGAGACACGGGGAACGGTGTTTGTTTTGGATCGGCGCCGTGTGTCACGGAGGCCAGCACGGAGTTCGCTATACTCTCCGACACCCCGCAGAGACGCCATCTCGCGTTCGCGTTTTGACCACTGTGCGAGCGCAGGCTGTAGGCCTGTAAGCCGCTTAACGTGCAAATGAGAAGCAACGCCGCTGGGCGCTATATAGGCCTATCGCTCAGTGTACGCAACAAGCCCTGGCGCAACACGTTGCAGAGCCCCGGAGGAACGAGTCGGACGCGCACTGGCGAGGGGCCTAGCTGCTGACTGCGATTAGATTTCGAGGTTGGGAAAATGGCACAACGTATAGACTTTCTGCCTTCAATTACCCGTCGCATCTTTCATTCGGGTTGCTGACCTTGCTGCACGCGGAAGATGTCGTCGGGCGAGCGGCGAGGCTTCCAACGACGTGACAAGTTGCTCGCACCGCCTTGGGGCGCGCACAAAACCGCGCGAACGTTCAGATAAGAACGTCGTGCGCTCCTGAAGCGAAAATACTTCACTGACTCGCCAATTGTTCCCTATAGTGCTTCGGTTTCTCTTAGGCATTCATATATGTTTCGGATATCTGTTGTTAGAGGATGATTGAAGGGTTGCAGGAGTTTCTGCTTGTGTTAGTAAAGAGAGAGAGCCTGTCAGGAACGAAGTAAAAGTGGTGCGATATGACGGCAACAAAAACTATTATTATTATTATTATTATTATTATTATTATTATTATTATTATTATCGTGCAGTGTTAGTCAGGGTTGTTGAAATAAGCTCTCTCGATGTGCATTTTGATAGTACGGTAACTCTTTCCCTATACCACGGGGAAATAGGCGTTAATTGTAGGCTACGCCAGATCTTTTTTTCTGAAGGAACTACTGCAGTGATTATTTTATGTAACACAAAACCAAAAAGCATAATGAATGCACTTTTCACGCAGGAAAGTTTTATTAACGAGATATATGTCATAAAAAAGATATAAATTGTCAGAATCAAGATTGCGGGATAACATTGAACAAAATTTGTAAAGACACGCTTGTAGCTACTAAGAAAAATGTGTAAAAAAGATTATGAGATATACAAAATGCATTGCCGTCTAATAGGCACTATCTCCGAATTTTTTTTGTTGAACAGGTATTCCACCACAAAAATACAACTGCAAGCACTACAGTTGGGCATGCCGCGCGGCGGCCGCCGATGTTCCGGACTGATTTAATTGCGTCGTCGTCGCTCTCAGCGTCTGACAAAAAGGCACCATCTTCAGACTAGCTGCTGCTCGGCCCATGGATAAAATGAACCACAGGCGCAGCGGTCTGAAGAGATCTGCCATAATTCGAAGCAAGTGCGCCGCTCCCTGAGGCAGTCATTTCTGCTTCCTACTTTGACGAACGCGAAACTTCGGAGCGCGTTCAAAAATCACCGCCTCTTGGAAAGGAAATTGAACTGCTGCGAAAACAAAAATACAGTTTTCCTACTTCACGTCCGATGGCGGAATGTGTCCATGAGAGGGCGCGGAAGGTCTCGAAAGCGGTGTTTCAAAAATTCGATAACGGGCAGCCATTCTTGCTTCCTATACTTTGACGATTGCGAAACTTCGAAGCACGTCCAAAAATCACCGCCTTGCGGGAAAGGAGCAAACTGCTTAGAAAATAAATACATAGTTCTCCTCCTTGGCGTCCGATAGCGCAGTGTGTCCGTGAGTATAGGGGCGGAAGGTCTGTCAAGCGGCTTCTCAAACCCTCGTTAGCGGGCTAACGACGCACAATGGACGCGGTACGGAGAGGGTTAAGCTTCTCCGTCCACATTAAGCGCGTAGACCCGAGTAAACGCCGTGTTCCGTCTACAGACTTAGCAGATATTTCCATACCCTACTTCCCTTCTTCGAATTGTTCACATCCATGTGTCTCCCATTACTTGAATACGCCTCTGTGGTGTATTTAAGTGTGTATTCAACTATGCAATAACCGTAGGGCAACTAAGTTTATATGTAATTAATTAATTAACGATTGTTTGATTGATCGATCGATCATGGAAACATACAAACGTCACATACGTACAAAGAGAAGCAGCAAACAGGCTAACAATTGTCTCCTGAAAGGGACACCAAGCCCAACAGACTGGGTAGGAGAGAAAAAGAAGGCAAATAGAAGAGCAAAGCACAACACAACAAATCCCATTACCCGCATATCATGAGCACAACAGAAGAGCCCCGTATAGTTAAGACGAATTCTAGAACAGCTTTGTGTGCCTGAATGACTGAATTCCGGGTCTTACGTGCCAAAGCCACGATTTGATTATGAGGTACGCCTTAGTGGGGGACTCCGGAATAATTTTGACCACCAGGGGACCTTTAGCGCGTGCCCCTAATGCACGGGACACGTACGTTTTTGCATTTCGCCCCCATCGGAATGCGGCAGGGATTTGATCCCGCGACCACGCGCCTCTAGCAGCGCGACACCATAGAAGCTAAGCCACCCCTGCGGTTCATTTCGTGAGCCTCGTATCGATCTGAAGCTTCATCATTAGTGTGTGTATATATATATATATATATATACACTAATGATGAAGCTTCAGATCGATACGAGGCTCACAAAATGAACCGCAGGGGTGGCTTAGCTTCTATATATATATACGCACGCATATATACATATAAGCGTGTATGTGTGTGTGTGTGTGTGTGTGTGTGTGTGTGTGTGTGTGTCATAAAAACAAAATCACTGAGCGTAATTCGAGAAAGATCAAGAAGCTGTAATTTTCTTAGCAGTGCACACTGCAAAGCGGCAACTGCGGATAGTTAAATGAGTTTCTATGTAATGCAATGTAAGATGGTAAGCTTTCTGTGCGCAACCTGGCGACCGAGCACTGAGCACTGAGTGCGACAGTGACTTTGATAGGATTTGCTGAACTGCTTTTTTAAAATTTCTATTATCCGAATTCCTAGTTTCGCTTCCAGTGACTGCTTTCTTCGAAACCATGTATTTCGACACTTGATCTTTCAAATCTGCTGTCCAGATTCCTTCTTTAAAGAAACGGGACAGAATATCAATTTTACGTATAAATATACGCCGTCTGAGAAACAAGCAGGTGGAAGCCTAATCCCCATTGGAATCTTTAGGTCGTAGGTTTGACTTTTTCGGTTTTTACTGAAACTTGGTGCTCAAGTGCGCGCGATGAAGTGTTTTTGAGGGATATACATCCGAAGGTGTTCACAGACTGCATATCATGAGAGGTGCAGTGTCACTATAATGAAAGGCGACACCTTCTATGAGGGGCTTAGTGAATTTAGAAGCACATTATGAATCGATCACTGTTAAAGGTGTTGCACCACTTATTTCCCCAGTTTATCACTCCCAACAGGGGATATTCAAGAATTATTTTGTTTCATAACTCCTGTGTTTGGATGTGCATGCTTAATGAATTTACCTGTTGTCCTTGCCGGTGATGTTAATATTGACCTGTTGTCACATAGCCCACAGTGCAGACAACATTTAGATGTGCAATGGAAGCATATTTAGCGCCAGCGAACAAGGACAGAATGGAGAGGACACCACAATGCGCTAACTTCAATAACTTTATTTATGTCGTCTCCCATCTGTCCTTGTTCGCTGGGGCTAAATATGCTTTCATTGTCTGTTTACCAATACGCCCAACAAATGGCAATGCTGAAATTTTAGATGTGATTGAGTCATTTTCGTGTACAAACGTAATGGGCTTGCGAACTAGAATAACGCAGGAAGTGAAACCCTACTAGACTTGTGTGTGACTAGCCAAGATAAAAGTGACGTCAGCGCTTGGGTGCTCACGACTGATTGGAGCGATCACTTATCAGTATTTTGCTTCTTTTTCGTGATAAAGAAAACAAGAAAAGCGTGTGAGCAATGCTTCAGTTACCTATCGCTCTTTTAGTGTCACTTCCTTGTCCGCTTTTCATGCAAGAATTGAGAATGTTGATTTTCAATGATAGCTGCAGAGAGCAAAATCCCAGCATTTCTTATACATGACTTGTTTCTGCAATATGTAGAGCGCTGCTGTGATATGATGCCGAAAACCATGGATTAACAGAGATATATACAGCAGTGTTCGAGAGACAGATAAAATATATCGTAACCTTATTAGACTAAGAGAGGTGTCTATGTTACACAAACACAAAAAAATCAGAAACAAATTCAACTCATACCTAAAGAGAGCTCGCGTTCTGTAAAACCAGGCAAGGCCTGCAGCCGTCTCTCAAAGTTCCAGAGAAGCATCGAGTTCGGCACGTTCGCTTATAGAGAAAACAAAAGGTGGTCTTCGATCATTCGACGCTAACGATTGATGGCGTTGAGTAGAGCGAACTCAGTCTGGCGGACAAATTTAACAATGAATTTTTAACTTCTGTTGCAGCAGTTCAGACATGTGACGCACCAAAAGACACGGAAAGTATACACAGCTCCTTTCCGCCGAACTTCATTTTCTTGACTCCATGTAGTAGAGAGAGAGAGAGAGAGAGAGAGAGAGAGGGGAAGGCAGGGAGGTTAACCAGAGGGAGAGATCCGGTTGGCTACCCTACGCTGGAGAGAGAGGGGAGAGGGAGGTAACTTCCGGGGTCTTAGATGCCAAAATCAAGCTATGGTTATCAGGCACGCTGTAGTGGGGACATTGGATTAATCTAGATCAGCTGGGGTTCTTTAACGTGCACCCAATACACGGTACGCAGGCCTTTTTGCACTTCGCCCCGATCGAAATGCGGCCGCCGTGGCCGGCATTCGGTCCCGCGTCCTCGGGCTTGGCAGCGAAGCGCAATATAACACTTACTCGACCTTGAAAAAGTAGCTAGTAGATGGTTAATCGAAATGTCAAACTGGTTAGATTTAAATAAAACTCAACTGAATGTTAAGAAAACTAATACTATTTCCAAAAGCCTTAACAAGCATGACGATTGTGATGCCTGTACTGAATTTAAAAACTGCGCTATTGAACAGGCACAATATTTATTGATATCACTATAGTACAACATTCAAAAGTTGCTGCTGAAATGGTTAGAACTTCAGTTATAATATGTCCATTATCATTCTCATCTTCATTGCTGTCTACTAATCTGGAGTACCACTACTAAGACAAATTTAGGAAGGTGAATAATTCTAAAAAAAGAAAATACCTGTGCGCTGCATAGAAAACAACAAGGAGACCACCCAGCACAATGCTTTTCTTTAGCTTAACACAATCAATGTTAACCAAAAATCATCTTACACGGGTTCTGAGTAAATTTAGTTTCATTCTAACATCTACAAAACAGTATGTTGACTTTACTGCTACGTTGTTATCGTTCACATTTCGCAACAGGATGCATGTTTTAGGTCCGCGCTATTCAGTAAAACTGTTGGCATCGTCGTTTGCTCGGTTTGTTCAGAGTTTTACATGCCGGCAGTCAGCGAAATCAGCCCACGCTTCAGCAGCAGCTCTCTTGTGTGACTGTGAGATGCGCATACGAAAGCGGTTTTTCATATCTTTTTAGGGGCAAACTACTCAAACAAGAATACTAAGTGCTTCACTGAACGATTCTAACCAAGATACGGGGCCATGCTGCGAAATTTGTGCGACACCGAAGTAGTGGGAAGGGTAAATTAAATCTTCCTTTAAAGTCAGAAACCAAACGCAGGTCACTGTACTGAAATGTAAACCATTCTACCCCTTGTTCCGTACACAATGTAGGGTAAGAAACCAGCTTCCCTCCCGTAAGTGTGCTCCCTACCTTTCCATCTCTCTCCCCGTCCCTTTCCGCCGCCTATCACGGCATATTGTTCACGAAGGAAAGAATGACCTGCACAGACCGTGTAATCTGCCTTCCCTGCCATGCTAAAGTACTTCGACGTATCCGGCTAGTCGACAGAACTTTGACGCCAAGCCCGGTAGTCGACATGCCTTGCGTAAGCTCTTGGAGTTGACCACACCACAGCATATCCAACTGCACGCATTCCTTATGGTCTTCGCGGGAACGCCCACAAATAAACAAGTGATTAGCACGTCATGCTGCTAGGATTTGTACCCGTAAGGTGGTACACTCATACAGCGCAGACATTTGTGGCCTGCACCGGTTTTGGTGCTGCGTCGATGCCGAGGAGCTCCGTCTTCTCGTTGCCGTTAGTTGTCTGCCAGGAAGGCGGTTACCAGAGAGGCACCTATATTGAAACCCTAGGCCCCTTTTCCACGCTACCAATACCTTACTGGTAACAAAACAAACTTCAAAGCAATCAGCGTTTCATTATATATGCCTGTATGTCCGCTTTCGCCCAGAAAGGACCATAATATCCATCTGAGTGCGCGCATGCTTGCTTGCTTGCGTGCGTGCGTGCGCGTTATGTTCGGTGGCTTCCCGATTTTTGTCTATTGTGAACGTTACGCAACGCAACTTCATTGTTATTTACTTTGCCCAACATCGTGCCAATAGCCTCCATGGCAGAGGCGGCGACTCCCGCGCGACACCATACACGCACGTGGGGCGGTGCCTATCAAGATCAATCACCATTCATAGTGCGTCAGGTGGCACACTCCCCTATATGCCTCTTAGCCTCATTCGTATTTTACCGCGGCAGGCGTCAGACATTCTCCAACTCCCTCCACGACCAGTGCTTAAATTGTTGGGGTAACACTTCTTTAAAAAAAGAAAGAAAACGAGACGCTCCGCTCTGACAGCGGACGAGATGTAAATGGCGATAGCCTTGCAAGGGAAGTCCACTTTTCCACTTATAGATGCGTTCGCACGATCACCTAAGAACTAGTCTATGCCGTGGTATACGTGTTGATACTTGCATACCTTTTCGCTGTCATGCCAACGCTTCCAGCGCCAGACTCATTTGTGATCTCATAAAAGGTGATGAAAATTAGAGAGAGAAAAAGGTGATTACAGAAATACAGAAATCTTATACTCGCTTTCGGAGACAGTCAAGTCTCAATTGCCCGTAAAACGTATCCTACATACATCAGCAACAAGTACAAAAAACGCCTTTTGAAACACCTGTTGTGGTCCTCTCTTGGTTTGCAACAGAATCAACCGACATGAAAAGCCCGGAGCATGCTGCCAGCGACACTAAGATCCACGGAACTTAGCTCGTGGCTACACCGTCAAACTGGCCAAGACATGCAAGGCACGTTCTACGGGAACGTGATTCTGCATGTACACATGAGCTCTTTTCCTCACGATCTCTGGAATCCCTAATCCATACACCCTACACCTTGCCCTTCCATCCAATTGGTCAGTGACAAGGGATGACCGACTCCAAAGTGAGAATCAAACACATTAAGCGAGCAGACACCTTATACAAGTGGAGGTGGCAGCGGCACGAGGAAACCTATTCGCGACGAGCATTTACAACAATGACGAGCTCACCTTTCCTGACGTCTTCCAAACCGGTGGCCTCCTACAGAGCCACAGTCTTACACGTGGGTGAGCATTTTGTTAGCGTCGCCGCGACTTCGCCGTCCCACACTCGGATGTTTCGCTGGCGGTGTCACGCCTCGGAGCTAAAAATCCACGCAGCACGCATGTCGCTGGGAATTGCTGCCTGTTGTTGGAACTCGGAGGCCAACTCGGAGGCCACGGGCTCGGGTCCGCACGCGCGAGTTCTGCGAATGAAGAAGGCTCGGGGGTGGGCGCTGCGGCATCGATTTTCGGGGTGGCGGCTGCCGGGCTCCCCTAATTCGGGAGGCGGACCGCACACTCGGAGCGCGCCAATGGAACACGGCTGCGGTGCGAAGTGCACGATGCGGGTTTGCACTGAGCACACTGTGACGAGCTCCGCATCCACGCCTACCCATGGGCGTGCGGATCCGTGTCGGATCGAACGAGATACGACAACGTGCGCGCAGGTCATTCAGCACGCGCAAGACTGTGGGCGTCGGAGACGTTGCGATGCTGGGGATATTTGCGGTAATGGTCTGCTCGTATAGACCTGACAGCGCGAATAGTCAATGTTACACTCTAAAAGCGTGGTATAGCTTTTACAAAGGTGCACATTTATTACATATTGTGGTGAGCTGTTGGAGCACTAGAAGATCAGGTCAACTCTGTTATCGAAATTCTTCGTAGATTTGCAAGAATTGGGTGCTAAACTACTCTGTTTCAGCGCTCCATCGTCTATATATTCCGTAGCTCAAGACATAGCCTTCAAATACTGTTTGTCCTTAGTATAAGTTTAAAGCTTACTTCGTGTTCTGTCAGCTCAATGGTAATTGCTGGGTCTTGTCGGCCACTTCTTCAGGCACTGAGACTTGCCGAAATCTTCCGTCAATAACTTCTTTTAAGCACTCAACGCGCCAGTAGTCTTCTCTGGGAAGCACTTAATCACCGGGGTGGGGCTCAAATTCACACATCTGTAGAGCAATACACAAACGTCCCGGCGCAGCAGTGTTGGCCTGTAGACGCCTCGCGTTCTCCATGCCTTTTCTACACCACAGATGTGTTAACTTCTACACCGGGTATTACGGGGCCAACAGCAAATGCAGGTTGTTGCGGACTTCAGCGTTCGATCACCCCGGCTACCACGCGGACTTCAACAAAATAGAGGCGGCACGTCCGAACGGCAAACTTTTTTTTTTATTGTGAACAACGGTCGACCTGCTTGAGCGTGCTGCAAATCGTGAAGAGTAAGTGAGATGATGAACTATGGTCTGACAGGCGGATGAAAGTATTTCCAACACAGGCGATGTTTTCATTAATACAATTTCTCAAAACAACAACAACAACAACAGCAACAACGACGACGACGACGACGACGACGACAACAAGAACAACAACATATAACTTTATAAATATTTCAGGTTATGTTATTTTTTAACACTTAGTAAGGGGCACATGAACATCCATATTTGCTTTTCTATGGACACATTTCTCAGCGTCATCTCTTCGGGGCTTTTCAACTGAATATGAAAGTAAGAAAAAGAAAGCTTATCGTATATCGTAACAAAGGCCGCGTGGACGGTCACAGTGTACGAGTATCCAGAAATTTATTGCCCTACAATATTTTTGCGATCCTGAAACGAAGATATAGTCACATCAAATTTTAGTTTTTAATATCTACGTTTCTTACGGGCGGAATATGTTTCTCACGAGGATTTATAGCACCAAAGCAGCACCGAAAAGTGAGTATCACTGTATTACACTCGTCGAGAAGAATGCACCGTTTTTGTATTCCTACATGCTAACAACAACAAAAAATCGCTTAGGCAAACAAAGCTCCGCTTAAAGAGCTCACAGGTACTCATGCAACACTTAAACGACTGTAACGCGATGATATCATAGCTTCCTATCATTCGATGATTATCCATCGTCATTCACACGAACTTCCTCCCCCTATACAATGATCATACGTAAACTATTACGATCTTATGGTCTACTGATACTACCCGTACCAAAACCTTACAACATTGACCTACTGACGCTGCCTACCTTTTTCACGAGCTCATGACGTATTGATTTTGTCCACTTATTGTGAGCATCATCTACATTGTGTCTGCCACAAGGGATATCGCACGCCATTGTTAATAGTCTATACCAGCAACACGAACACACGACGACTGCAGTTCGACGCACAGAACACCACGCCCCTGCCAGGAAGCATCGCGACCTCGGGTATCACGCATTAGACTACACTGCCTCCTGGAATGGACGGACGGCTGGCCAGGCGCTCGGTGTCGACATACTCGCCGAAGGCCGGTGACTGTTCTGTACAACGCCTATCACATAAACAATTACCAAATTCATTATTTATTAACGTGCGTTACACGCCCTTGGAAACGCAACATGGACGAATACAGAGGGTGCATTGCGTCGTTGTGGCTATAGAGGTATCCCAGTCTATTGCCGACTATGCATGTATAGTGGCTATATAGGTATTGCAGTCTATTGCCGACGTCCGATACGTAAGCGAGAGAGAGAGTGCGATTGTGAAGAGGAAGAGGCGCTATTTCCTGCAGCCAAGCTGACCGGCGTTTGCAGAAATAGGGGAGAAAGAAAGGCAGGGAGCTCAAACAGACTCGCTTACTTTTCAGAACGTTCTTGAGAATCAACGACGTCTTGGTTGACTTCTCCCGCCGTTATATTTGTTCGCCATAATGTCCTATGGGCAGTTGGGACCCGCGTGAGTCTCCCTCAGTAGCACTGTATAGAAGGTACATCACGTGGATTCCATTTGTACTGACGCACAACAGACCAGAGATGAGGTTGATCCCCTTCCCCCGGATGCAAGGGTCTGCAGACAACGCGCTAATTCCGATTATCGGAGATATCTGCCTCGCCTCCTATGTCACTGTGACATGGGTTCGATGCCCTCCGGTGCTGACGAGCACTTTTTGCCTCGTGAATGGACGAGGCGTAATTTCTATCGCCAGACTGTGTGTCCTCCTTCAGAAACCGTCCGCAATCAGGCGAAAATTAATTTCATGACCAAAATCTCGGTAATTTCAACGCACACGCAGCGTAACGGAAACAGGTTACTAAGCAGTGGTAAAAAAAAAAGAAAGAAATCCATATACTAGCAAGGCCAGAAACTGCGCTCATTTCTCAACATCTCATATTTACGTTTCCGCTTCCAAATTTGCTTATGCAGTCGGTTCCCGAACATCGAGGATGGGGAGAAACGTAAAACCGCACAAGTTCCCGAGAGCTTTACCTCACCTGTATGCACCATACCATGTAAATAACATGAGCCGTAGCTCTACAACACCAACACTGCCTATGCGAACGCCGCACACTCGTTGAAACGGAAACTGCAAACACATATCTCGCTGACACCACACTATATAATACCGAATACTCAAATAGGCAGGCTCCCCCACCCCATCCACCCGTATTCCGTGCGGGGCTGACCACACCCCAGAGCGTACAAAGGGCCACCAAATTCTACAAGAAACAGAATTTGTGAGAAAACATTAATCCCGAAGCCTGTGCACAAATTAACCTTGAATAAAGGGAAAATCAGACATCCACCCGTTCGTAGCAATCGTAGCAATTGTAGCGATTGCTACGAATGGGTGGATGTCTGATTTTCCCTTTATTAATTACTTCTCTCCACCTTGCGGGTTTCCGCAGAACTACTACGTCAAATTAACCTTGAATTCAAAGTTTGTCAGCAGTAGCTTTAGCGACCTACACAGCGAGCCATTAAATTAGAAGTATCATGACGTAAAAAGCAGAAATTTGCGTTTGTCAGTGAACCCATTTCCCGTATTTCTGACCGACAGTAAGTACCTCAAGGAGGCGCCACGCGGTCTCCTACTTCAAAGATGACTTGCTATCAACTCTCCCACCTCAACAGTGTCGCGGTGGCTGGAACGAGCAAACTCTTTCCCCGTGGGCGTTATAACAGGTTTGCTTGCCCGGCACATAGCAAGTACGCTACGCCGAGAGTCTTTAGGGTCACCAAGAAGGCCTTAATTTCTTTGGGACTAATAAAGGTCAGTTTCCTCATATTCCTTCTCTAAGAAATTCCTGCTAAGTATGGCCCACGTATTATTTTTCGCCAAAGCTCTTTTTTTTATTAAATGTATTTAAGGAGCAGTTCGTGCCTATGTGTGGCGCCGGCTGCTCCTCTTCTCTTACATGGTAGTTATCGTCGGAAAGTGAACAATCACAAAACTGGACTAATAAACACATGAACGAACATTCGCGAACTAAGCCTCAGAGTTTTTCTTCTGCACTTCGGAACGATGCAGCATGAAACAACGATATGCATTTTTTTTGCTTTGCTGCCTATGATGAGGCTTTGCGGTACAGCAAAGAATTTCGCGAGACATTTCGCCAACTGATGTATATGTAAAGTGGGTCCAAGAATCCGTAGTAAATGGGCACACCTCGAACACTGACTGGCTTGAATTCTGCAGTCACAAAAGTGTAATATGTGTGATAGAAATATATTAAGCAAGGCCTACCGACTAGATGGTAGGCGAGCAAGTGAACATATCAGAAGGAGAGAGCGAGACAAAAGAGCAGATGCATACCGACTAGAAGGTTGGTGAGCAAGTGAACATATCAGAAGGAGAGAGCGAGAGACAAAAGAAGAGATGCAGCGAGGTCAACCATGCATAGGCGCGTGTCCAGCTTGCTTCCCTACACAAGAGTCAAGGGGTAAAAGTAAAGAAAGAACCGACAACATCGAGAGAAAGTCATAGGGAGAGATAAATTAGATGCGAAAGGCAGGGAGGTTAACCGGAAGATAGTTATCCAGTTATCCCACACACACGTTGTTGGATAGTTATCCAACGCACACACACACACACACACACACACACACACACACACACACACACACACACACACACACACACACACACACACACACACACACACACACACACACACACACACACACACACACACACACACACACACACACACACACACGCACGCACGCACACGCACGCATCCCCCCCACACAAACAAACAAAGAAACACAGGAGTGTCAGTCATTCGCCACTCTAAGATCGTCCGCTCAGAAAGCGCCGGTCGTCCAGGCGTGCCAACGCCGACACGAGTGACTGTCTCTGGAATCTGCAAGTGGTGACAATGGCAGAGGATATGTTCGATTGTTTCCTCGCTGCTGCAGCTATCACATGCAGAACTGTCAGTCATTCTGGTGCGATAAGCAAATGCATTCGTAAAAGATACTCGTAGCCACAGCTGGTAGAGAACAGCTGTCTCAATTCGGGGTATTCCAGATGGAATGCGTATAGTCGGAAGGATGGGTCCAGGCGCCAGCGCGCGTTGACTCCTGGCCGCTTCTAGTTGGCCGCCTAGGCAGTCTTCGCTACGTACTGAGCGAAATCTGTGCTTGCCAATGCTCAAGTTTGATGTGACTACTATTCGTCGGTCATAAAGGTGCTGACAGAGCCAATCCGCACCAAGTAGCACGGCCAGACGGGAGCATACGCGGTGCAGTCAAATACGTCGGAACCCTGGCGTGTTCCACAAGAATCGTCGGTGGCCTCACGTGCGAGTATGCGAAGCTTCGTTGCTGCATCGGTTCTTGATGGCGGGATGGGTTTATCACGTGAGCCCTCCTAGCAGCTTCATCGGCACGTTCGTTGCCCATGATGCCGCAGTCACCTGGGAGTCACTGAAAAGTGATGTCACGTCCTTTTTCTGCTAGTTGGTGATATAGCTGCCTTATTTCCAGCACAAGTTGGTATTGTCATCCACAACGTAGAGCGGATAGCAGACAATGTAGCGTTGCCTTTGAATCCATAAATATGATCCATCTTCGTGGTAGATCTTCATGAATCATGCGAAGTGCGCTGAGAAGTGCAGCAAGCTCCGCAGCAGTCGGCGTTATCCGGTGAGAGGTCTGAATGGTCACTTCTATTTTTTTTTTGGGGGGGGGGGGAGGGGGAGATCACAGCTCCTGTCGATGACTCGACAACTCCACAGTTGTCGAGTCATCATTGTAAATGCGAAGATGGTCCTTGTATGTCTCGCGCAACATGAGAGCTGGCGACGAGAATCCTGCTTTCGTTCGAGTTCCTGGTACCGATAGTCGAACTGGGAGGCGAGCCAAACACCAAGAATAACACCAAGGGTGCCGCTTCATCCGAAGGTGTACATCGGCACCACAGTTCGCCACATGTCTAAAGACTTCGCATGTCACTTTCTGAGCTTGACATCTTGATTTCCGTCATGGGGGTTGCACTGCACAAGGAAAACATGAGGCCCACGCAGACATAAATGGCCATTTTGCTGTGTTCACCGTACGTTGAAGAGTTCATGGATTTGAAGCCAGATGTAGCGTAATAAAACCTGATAGGTAAAGTCGGAAGCCGATTTGTGAAAAAGCACTAAGGTAAGAATGAATATACGAGACCTTATGCCTCTAGCCTTCCAATGGCATATCGTTGAAACTTCGACTGGTGTTCGAAATGATGGCAAAGGGCGAGCCATATGATGCCTACTCAAGGCATGGAAGCACTGGTTGCAGGACGTCCACTACAACTCGAAGCACCTTGCAGTCATGCATATTAGCACGGTCGTTCAGTACTAAAAGCTATACTGAAGAACCCTGGTAATAGCAGGTTATCTTGTGGCGTAATATTTCGGGAATTAAGTCCTACCGAAAACAAAGAAAGAAGGATTCGCCTCTCTTTGTCTGCTCATGCGCCATCTTCAAGTCTTCTTGTCCTGGTTGCCGACGCACCCGGCAAATGACGGTAACTGCGCGGTATTCCTTGGCGGCAGGTACCGGCGGCGACAGTGCCGTTTATCTTGAGGTGCCTTTTTTTTTTCTCCCCTTCTCTCTTTGTGGACGAACGGCGGCGCTCACGCATAATATGACGAGGACAAACGCAGCTTGCGCTAAATACCCCGTCAAGCGACGGCGCCGCGGCTGCTGGCATCGACAGGCGCTCGCCGCATATCCGTGGAGGCCGCCCCGACGCGAGCGCGATCCTTGGCGCCGGCTCTCGAAGGCGTCGATTGTTCGCGGCGTGGGCGACGTCGGCGAGCACCGCACACACACAGGTGCGCGACCCTGGGAGCGCTACTGACCCACTCGGCACTCGTGGGACCCGCGCTTAAAATTTCATGAATGCAAGCTGCTTCTAAGAACCCCCCCTCCACACCTTCTTCGAGTGAAGCCGTCGTCGCCAAAGGTCGAGCTGTTCGCGCGTTCAATACGCCTCATGGCCGCCGCCGTCGCTGGCCGCTTCCTATCGGCCCGCTGGATTACGTAGCATAAAGCTCCGCTAATCAATTGCCGCCCGAAGCGTTTAGAGACGCGGCGTGGGTGCAAGTAGCGCGTATTGGCGTATAGTCGGAATACCTTCTCGTAACTTTGCGAATTCCACGTTCTGTTTAAAGTGAAGCCTCCTTTGAGAACCCTTTGCCGACCCTGGCTGTCTTGCAGAGTAGCCGACACCACATGCAGGGCAGCACTCGTAAACAAATCGCAAGGACGGCCTCTTGTCTGCTTCTCTCTCCCTTGCACGGCTTATATATAATCTGCAGAAGAATTGAAAGCTGGGCGAGTTAGTATACCAATTCATATTCATACTTTTGGTCGCGGCGCGTGTTTCATACTGCTTGCTTTATGCGTGTAACCCAATGTATGAACATGATTACATGTAATCATCTGTATATACTAGCCCTAGAGATGCTCTGTTGGCCGGCTCTGCTGTCTTCGGAATTACGCAATGAAACAGCAAATGGTACCAAAATATCCCCATCGCAAAAAAATATCCGCCTTCAAGCGTATAATTCCTTTATTAAATCGGATATTCTTTTCGCCTTCGTTCCTGGGTTTCGGTACGAGAGTCGACTCGGTCGTTTTTTTTTTTTTCCTCGCCGGGTAACATGGGCATATATATCCCAGAGATAGCTGTGTCCGTGTTCGCTATGTCGCGTGGTGGAGGATCCCGTGTCTTGTCGAATTGCCGAGTGCGGAGACGCGTTGCAGAAGATTAACACTTAACAGCTTCGCGAAAGCTTCGCTTCATATAGATTCTAACGAATGCGCTGGATGTGCATAACTGTTTTTCCTCTTCGTTGCTGTTTACGGGAATACTACGTACGCCGGATCTCAAACAAGTCCTTGCCTTGCTACTGCTTCCGTTACTGTATAATTACGGATCTAAACGACTCTCTGATTGAGCTGGGTGGTTTAGAACTGCTTGTTGGTGCTGGTTAAGGCAACGCCCGCGCACCCGTGTGAATAAACACACGCGGCGCCTTCAAGAGACGTCTGGTATATCATTGGCAAAGAGAGCACCATGCATCTGCTAGATGAGTGACGATGATGAATATTCGTAGAGCTTATTCAAAAGGAACTAACCCTTGTCAACGCAACATACTTTCTTTTCCCGAACATTTGTGGTATTTCCTATTCGCATGGAGAGGGGGAGGGGGGGGGGGGCGCTAACACGTCTGCGCGTTGTCGCTTTTCTGAGCTTACGTACAGAGTAGGCTCCCGTTAAGACGAAACCGGATGAGTCGAATATTTGATAATGAGAAACAATGTGTGTCCATTTATTAACTTCGCATGACTTAATGCAAAAAATAAAAAGACTTCTGTCCGCCATTTGCGCCAGCTACTGTAAACACACACACACATTATATATATATATATATATATATATATATATATATATATATATATA